>NC_141616.1:30898651-31198651 GCF_047967505.1 Dipteris shenzhenensis
AGGGAATGATGATAGACAGAGTGTAGCTCATGGTCTTGACCAATCAGGAGCTCCTTGCCTAGATGCTTGCCAAATTCACTAAACCTGGCAACCTAGTGATCACCCTTCACATTACAGCCTCTCTATTGCATTTAATGCGCATTGAGATTCAAACCCTTTGTCCCTCATGACGATGTGGTAGTGCTAGTGGCTGAAGTTTCTTTTTGATTGAGTGCTTCTATGTATGGGATCGTGTTACTATTCGGTTGGAGGGTTGCTAGAAAGAATGGATGGAGAGGAAGGGGGCTGAGTGGAGGGGAGAGATAGGTCTCTCTCTCTCTCTCTCTCTCTCTCTCTCTCTCTCTCTCTCTCCATGACCCTCCTTGTCTCTGCCCATTCAAGATGAAAACTCTTAAGCACACGTGGGAATTATGCAATACCATTTAAAAGAAGGGTTGGTGTGTGTGTGTGCGTGGTTGGCTCGATGTTTCAAAAAAATCAAAGAGCTTCCTAGGTTTCATACCATGCTTCCCGCGTCCTACTTTTATGCTTCTATCGTTGATGGAGTTGAGCAACACCATGGTACAGTCGAGCAACACCACACTGCCACAGCCATTTCTAAAATTCAAAGAGTAGAGAGAAGGGCCCAATTTATTGATGAAATTTTTGCACTTTCATAGTCTATTCAATTGGAAGGTTGCTGGAAAGAATGGAGGGAGAGGAAGGGGGATAAGTGGAGGGGAGATATAGGTCTCTCTCTCTCTCTCTCTCACACACACACACACACACACACACACACACACACACACATTCTCTCTCTCTCTCTCTCTCTCTCTCTCTCTCTCTCTCTCTCTCTCTCTCTCTCTCTCTCGCTGCTCACACACACACACACACATACACACACATAAATATATTAAGGTGTATATATAATATAATATATTATACAATAGATTATATTATATTATATAGAATGTACATATTTAAATGTATGTATGTATAAAATATCCTCTCTAGACTTCGAGCTAGCAGCTGGCACGATGTGGTAATAGTATGATCATGAGCAGATGGGGGGGTGGCATGAGTAGACTGGAGCCATGATGGGGCGTCCCTTACCTCTGTCCTCTCGTAGTCATGCCATCTCTGCTCTGGGCACTGCCCTTGAGGTGCCACGTGGTGCTCTTTGCTCCAGTATATAGTATAATATAAATAAATAATATATTTATTTATATTTACATACTTATATATTGATATATATGCAAACACACACACACACACACATTCATTGATTTATAAATATATAAATATATATTTCTATAATTTATATTTATATATCTATAAATAGTCTCTCTCTCTCTCATGTATGTGCTTATGTAGTATATAAATATTTTCAAAATGTAATATATAATATTGTATAAATAATATATATATATATTTATATTTTATTGATATATACATATATAAATAAAATAATATATATATATATATATATATGTATGTATACACACACACACACACACACACTCCTCTCTCTCTCTCTCTCTCTCTCTCTGTGTCTCTGTGTCTCTCTCTCTCTCATGTATGTATATATATTTATATTTATTGATATATATATATCTATAAAAATATAAATATAAGTATTTGTTTATAAATACCTCCCCCTCTCTTTCTCTCTTTGTCTTCTCTCTCTACCTGTTTGTCTCTTCTCCACTGGCCCCTTGGTCCTCTTTGCTCTTCTCCCTCACTATTTCTCTCTCTCTCTCTCTCTCTCTCTCTATATATATATATATATATATATATATCTATTGGCACCTTATTTCTCTATGGCTATCTATCTCTCTCTCTCTCTCTCTCTCTCTCTCTCTCTCTCTCTCCCTCTATCTCTACTTGGCCCCTATGCCCGCACTCTTCTGGTGCACTGCCCAGTGTTGCGATGCCATGTGGCATGTGACATGCCCTCATTTCCTCAGCTCTGTATGCTATCCTTTGCCACCCACACGGGCTAACACATTGTCCATGCCAATGGATGCAGTCTGGAGGAGATTGTAGGAAGCGTTGGAGGTCATTCACTATAGGTTGATGTGGTGCATGGTGCATGTGATGCTAACACGTGGCGTGAGCATGGGTGGAAGCCCCGAACTGCTCACATTGAACATTTGTGCAGACTACATGTACTTCTGTAGTCTGTTCTCTCCTGTGACGTTGCACCTCCCAGACATATGTTCTCTCAGTCATCATTGCTCTGTGCACTCCCATGAGGTGCCACATGGTGCCCTATCCTCGAGAGCTACTCCGAACCTCCTTCCTCCATCAAACCTCTACATTTCTTCCCCAAACCTCCAAAAATCCTTCGTGCCAGATCTGGTATTAAGCGCCTTAAGAATATAAGAGAATATACCCTTGCATATAGATCAAAAAATAAAAATATGCACATGGGTTATGGGATATAAGAAATTAGCAAGAGACCCTTGATTTTTAGGGCAAAGGAATGGGTAATGAAAAGGCAAATTTACCCTTCATTTCCAAGGTGACCCTTCATCTATGGGGAGGACATCTCTATAAATACCACCTATTCTTTCATCGAGAACACTATAAATACTTGGGTGAAGGAAAAAAAGTCTTGGATATCATTATAGTTGGGTGGCAGAAAAGAAGTCTTGGCTTTCACTCTAGCTCGATAGCGGCGTGATAAGGTAAGAATGTACCTTCGTGGTTCATTTGATATTCCAAGTGATGCTTGCAAGTTACTATGGACAAGATGCAGCGGCTTTAATGGAACTGCCACTGAGCAGCCGTGCCACATCCTCTGAGGAGCTGTTTCCATAGTATTGCGATGCGGGCATTGTTGCTGAGCTGCTAGTTGGAGGGTTTGGGCCACACACTACTATGGGAGAGGAGAAGAGATGCATAGTGCGAGTAGACAAAGGGAGCAAAGATAGCAAGAAAGCATCCACACAACTTGGAGGTTGTTTTCAAGTTGTGCACCAAGCTCATGCACCTCGGTGCTCGGATGAATCCTCAAGTTTTTGTAAGACTCGAATTTGCACTTGAATACTCACACCAACACCTCTAGGTCTCTATGTGAACTGATGAGGAGGAACATCATGCATGCATCTCCCCTCATGGAAACAGGCCCTAAGCCTTCCTTCCAATGCAAAAACTTTGGAATAAAGGAGAGACTGTGCACGGATTTATGCAGCAACAGTTGATGTGTTCGTAGTGCGTACTACGTATGTAGATGAGGAGCCACGGCGGGGAGTCCAAGACATGGGCTTAGTTGCATGGGGAATGAAGTAAGGGTTGTGATCCGTGATGACAGAGTCATGGGAATCATATTCCCTTAGTCCTCCCCTACTCCCTTCGAGGCATTAATGAAGGAGATAGCCCAATAAAAAGGTACAAAACTCATTGAGCTGCACTTTGCACAGTACCGAGCCATGCCATAATGCATGAGAACAGTGTCACAGTCAAAAGTACCTAGTTCACAAAGGATACAAAGTACAACGACATAAACAATAGCACTTAACACACGCCTACACATGGAGGCTTATAAAATCTATATCTAGACTATTTCTTAAGGAGGGAGGAGGGGGCTAAGCACCACATGTCAAGGATTTGGAGGTTCGGGGAAACATTGTAGAGATTTGGGGGAGGAGGAGGGAGGTTCGACAAGAGGAGGAGAGCTATGTACCTATCGCCACATGGAGTAACACGCAAGAGATGCAACAATAGACCAAGTGAGACTCAATGCCACATGGCACAATGCAGAAGATCAGGAGGGTCACACCCATCGCACGAATGGCTATAGAGGTCCACATATACAATCTACACTTCCATAGGTCTACCCCGTCAGCTACCATGTCATCGATGTGGCATAGCATGATGGCATCCTAAAATAAAAATAGGTTTAAAAATACATTTAAGTGTATTTAAATATATGTTTATATAAATCAATATATTTGTATAAATGTAATTTAAAATATGTATTTAAATAAATTTAAACAAATATGTATTTGTATGTTTATATTTATATTTATATTTGTATATTTATATATTTGTTTAAATTTGTTTTGCTATATATATATATAAATATAGATATACAAATATATTTAAACAAACATATTTGTAAAGATACATTTAAATAAATAAATAAATAATACACACATATATATATTGAGAAAGAAAGAGAGAGAGAGAGAGAGAGAGAGAGAGAGAGAGAGAGAGAGAGAGAGAGAGGATATGTGTGTGTGTGTGTGTGTGTGTGTGTGTATGAGAGAGATTCCACAAAAAAAAGTGTATGTATGAGAGAGTTTTCACACCCCCAAAAAAAAGTGTGTTTAAGAGAGAGAGAGAGAGAGAGAGAGAGAGAGAGAGAGAGAGAGAGGATATATATTGTGTGTGTATGCATTGCATGCCTTGAATGCGAGGGCCTAAGCTGCACTGACAATGCCTTGAATGTGCAAGCACGGGCTACTCTGACAAGACACACCCAAAACACGATGATGACACATGCTACATCAAACGTGGCACCACGACCATGTGGTAGCAGTTGGTAGAGAGGCATTGAGACAAGTAGAGAGATAGAGAGACAGAGGGAGAAGAGGGAGGGGGGCATAATATATTATATATTGCTTAACATACATTGAAATATTATATTATATAGTATATTAAATATATTATATAAATATAATTTTGCGCGCGTGTGTGTGTGTGTGTGTGATTCCACAAAAAAAGTGTGTGTGTAGAGGGAGAGAGAGAGAGAGAGAGAGGGGGGGGAGGGGGAGATAGAGAAAGAGAGAGGGAAGAGAGAGAGAGAGAGGGAGGGTGGGGGGAAGGAGAGAAGGAAAGAGAATGAGAGAGCGAGTGAGTGAGTAAGAGAGAGAGAGAGAGAGAGAGAGAGAGAGAGAGGGAGGGAGGGAGGGAGGGAGGGAGGGAGGGAGGAGAGAAGGAAAGAGAGAGAGAAAGAGAATGAGAGAGAGAGAGAGAGAGAGAGAGAGAGAGAGAGAGAGAGAGAGAGAGAGAGAGAGAGAGAGAGAGAGAGAGAGAGAGAGTGACGATATATATGTGTGTGTGTGTGCCTTGCATGCCTTGAATGCGAGGGCTTGGGTTGCACTGACAATGCTTTGAGTGTGTAGACATGGGCTGCTCTGACAAGACATGCCTAGAACTCGATGATGACACATGGTGCATCAAACGTGGCACCACGACCATGTGGCAACACTTGGCAGAGAGGCACAGAGATAAGTAGAGAGATAGAGAAACTGAGAGAGAAAAGGGAGGGGGGGCATATGATGGTGTGTGTGTGTGTGTGTATGATGGTGGTCACCGGCTACTAATCCATACAAACCACACGAGGTAGCAAAGTTGGTAGACATCTCGCCACATGTCATGCCACACAAGAGTGCCCATACTTTTGTTGTGTTGTCTTGCACCATGTGTCCCCATTTTTCCTACCAACACAGTCTATCTGCCATAGTTTTGACTACTAGATGCATAGACAGAGAGAGAGAGAGAGATCGAAAAGGATTACAAAATCTAACAACCCATGTCAAGGATAAAAAAGCCCAAATGGGAATTACAATGGGAGGGGAGGGGACACTCGTAACGCTAGAGTGGTAGTTATTTGTTGGTGGAAAGTGACTCACCACTATTGTAATTGCTCATTAAGGAGGAAGATGTTATGCAATGACATGGACTTCGAAGGTCATTGGTGAAATGAGTGCAGTAGAACTAGGTTTATCTTTATGGGGGTTGTAGTGGAGGGCATTGTAAGGGGTCGTGAGCAAGGAGGAGATGGTGTCAACAGCATGGTTATCAAAGCACTAGCTCTAGAAGGTGGACTCACTAGCAATGTGAGGTATGGGAGTGTGCATGCCATGTGGTGGTGGTGCTATGAAGGCATAAAAATGTCAATTAGGGAATGAACAATGAGTGGTGGTGGTGGTGGTGGTGTTGCTCTCTATACCATCGATCTTTGCCACAAAATAATGCTGTTTGAAGCTGCTTAAAATTGCATTGCTCTAACAATGCATCCTATATTTTCTCTTCTTCATCATGATGCAACATGCTTTAGTGGTCTTTAATTGCTGAGTCTAGATTTTCATTTTGGCAACAAGCAATCTTGATGAATTTCATGAGAGAATGATAGCTTTCTTGCCATAGTCAACTATGGTCAGAGACAAAATGGGATTAGACATTGCAATAGTGATTAACACGATCTCATATGTAGAAGCACTCAATTGAAAAGAAACTTCAATCACAAGCATAGCCATATCTCATGAGGGACAAAGGATTTGAATCTCAATGTGCATTAAATGCAATAGAGAGGCTGTAATGTGAAGGGTGATCACTAGGTTGCCAGATTTGGTGAACTTGGCAACCATCTAGGTGAGGAGCTCCTGATTGTTCAAGACCTATACTCCAACTAGCAGAACATTTCTCATCCTCTTGCAAATCTATCAATGTCTATCATCATTCCCTCAGCCTATTCCCACATCTTTGATCTGAGCTTGATGCGACAATATGGCATCCATGGTGTTGCTCACAACTTAGGGTAGGTCCCTCCTTCATGATCAAAGTGCAATCAATTGCACAAGTAGGATGGAGGATATAGGATTTGGAACTAGGTTTCCCATATATTTGTAAAATGATAGAAACAACAGTCACATGCATGCACACACACATATGCACACATGTAAACATAGACATGCACATTCATAGAGACACATGTATAGCAACACCACATGCACACATACATAGAGATGCACTCGCTCACATATGTCCAAATAAGTAACACATACATGTGTTAAATATAATTTCCATTTTTGAGTACTTAGTCCCCTTCCCAATCGATTTTCTATTCTTGCTCCCATGGATGATGGCTTTGCCCCAAACATGATAAATTTCTTGCATCCAGTAGCATAGAAAAGTAAGACCCCTTTTTTTCTTTAATTCTTATCCTAATTTCCTATTTCCCCTTAATTGTTCTCTATTTGTCTGTATTGCTTCTTTATGAGGATTACCAAAAAGCGAGTGACAAAAGCGAGCAAGCCAAAAAAGGCGAGCGATAAAAAACAATAAAAGACTTATAAATCCCCCATTTTAGTAGTAAAAAATAATAACTTATTCAAAAGTGCATATGTTCCCTCAATGCTAGAAGGTTAAACATGCATATAACTTTAAAGCCATTAACACTAATTTCACATCATCCATGAGACAGTTTGTATGTTTAACTTTCAAGTCATTGTTTGTATCAAAGACAAACCCTACTACAATCAAATTCTCTCTTTCCACTAGAGTAATTGAGATCATCTTTCCAAGGACTCCTTGCATGGATTAGTCTAGATTCCATGCATATGTAAATGCTTAGATTTTTTTAACTCTATTCACTCTTGGAACAAAACCCATGTTTCTTTGTTACTGCAAAAATATCCTTCCCTAATGATTTATTCTTACCTCCCACTAATCTTACCAATGTAGCAAATTGGCCACAAATTCATTTTTTGGTGCATTAAATTTTACTAGATGGTGCACAAAGACATGATAATCGTCTAAAGTACACCTTGCCATTTGATTTGATATGTAACAGGACCCCGTCTGGACTTGTAAATCAAAAGATACAGGGATGTGAAAATGTCCTCTTTTAGGCCAAAACAAGGAGTGCGTTAATGTGCTCCCTGTTTTGGCCTAAAAGAGGACATTTTACGCGCTCCCTATTTTGGCCTAAAAGAGGACATTTTCACATCCCTATATTTTGGCAAGATGTCAACATTTGATTGTTTTGGCCCAAAAGATGAGTTTTTAACATCCCTGCATCTTTTGATTATTAAATATAAATGGCATAATGTTACATATCAAATCAAATGACAAGGCATGATTTAGATGAATATCACTTGTGTGCATCAGAATATAAATTTTGTGACACATAACTATATTTTTGAATACTTTGTACTTCAAGCAATTATTTTATAAAAAACTTAGATTCTTTCTTTGCTTGCTTGATTTTCCAACCACCTCAACTAATTGTCGCTCACTTTTTTGGGCTCGCTCGCTCTATTGACTGCCTCCTTTTCTGCCACGGCCTCCAAATCAGCCTGCTCTACCTCTACCTCTACCTCTTCCAGCATTTGAGTAGAAGACAACTTCTTTTGAAGTTCCTCCTAAAGAAGATGCACCACCATTTCTCCGCTCTTCAGAAATTAGAAGAGCAATCAACTCCTCAAAATTAGAAAAATTCTCACGGATGGCAATGCATGTCTGGAATTGTGCATAATCCTTTCCTAGACCATTCAAGGTCACAGAAACTAAATCATCATCTTCCACTGGTGACCCAATAGAAGCAAGTGCATCTACAATCATCTTCACCTTCATGTGCTAATCATTGATGCTCATATTTTCTCTCTGCACATTATGCAACTCTTGCTTGAGCTGCATTTTCCTAGCTTGCGTATTTGTGCTATACATTTTTGTCAAAGTATCCCACACCTCCTTCGGCGTGCTTGCATCCTGAATATGCATGATCATAGAATCTAAAATATTGATAGACAGCTAGTACATAACTTTTATGGCTCTCTCATGCCAACCTTTAAATGCGTGCAACTCCTATTGATTGGGAACATTAGGAATAACTGGTTCTTGTTCAGCTCTAGTAATGAACTCCCAATAGCCTTTTCCCTTAAGGAAATTCGTCATTCTAAACTTCCATGCTTGGAAGTCGTTCTTGTCAAGATTTTCACTGACAATCTGTGAAAGGGCATCAGGCGCCATTATAGAACATTGCAAAATATTCTGTCACTACAAAAAACACAACTTCTGCTTGACAAGGGCGAATCTACAAAACTAACGAGAGTGGTATTTGACTACACAGTCACTTTCTAGTGATGATTATGCATCAACAAGCAATAAGAATGATTTTGTTACTCCCAATATCTTTGTGCACAGGCATACGATATAATTTCTGCAATAACTTTTCACCGACCTGCAGAACAAAAATAGGACACTTTTTTGAGTGCCTGCGGAAAACTTCTGCCACCAAAACGGGCCTCGGAATGACCTCTCGCCACACTACACCACACCTCTTGCCACACTGCACCACACCACGAAGGGCGTCCCAATCTAACGATTATGCATCAACAAGCAATAAGAATGATTTTGTCACTCCCAATATCTCTGTGCACAAGCATACGATATAATTTCTGCAACAACTTTTCACCGACCTACAGAACAGTGGTCGCACAACAAAAATAGGGCACTTTTCTGAGTGCTTGCAGAAAACTTCTGCCACCAAAACAGGCCTCGAAATGATCTCTCGCCACACCGCACCACACCTCTCGCCACACCGCACCACACCGTGAAGGGCATCCCAATCTGAGACAATGCACTCTTGCACTTTCCTGCTGTGCTACCTGCAAAGATTTGCTCCCAAACTCGAAAAAAAGGAAAGCAACACTGATCCTCTTACTAGGACACCGCGAACTTGGTTTGCTTACTTGAGCTCCTTACCACGAATTGAGCTCTGATACCATGTAAAGAGAGTGGGAGAGAAGGAAGGAGTCTCACTTGTAGCTTTCTCACATACACAATGGGGGAATATACACAAGGGTGGAGGCTGAAAACAATTTTCCTCTTCTTAGTTGTGAAAGCCAAAAGAACTCTAAGTACAAAAGAATAGGTGAACCCTATATGTGGGTCTCAAACCAAACTCAGCTAACTAAGGTGGCATACTAAGTGAGCCACTAACTAGAGTACATAAAGATAGCTATCATCCAACTATTATTCATGAGCGGTGTACCAACCACATCTGTAGCTAACAAGTTGGTGACATAAATGCACAACGGTCACCCTGGCATATCACGAGTGGAGCTGGATATCTCAACAAAGGTGTCTTCTTTAGCTTGCCTTTCCACTGTGTTTTATTTACTAAACCAGTGCGCTCATTGTAAGCACAATCCACATTATAATACCTCAAATAACCTCCACATCTACTAAATCTCACACCACCTCTAAAAAACTCTTGTGTGCTTGTCATATACTTTGTCCAAATATGCCCATCACACCTCTGACCCATCGCATCTGTAGCTAACAAGTCGGTGACATAAATGCACAACGGTCACCCTGGCATATCACGAGTGGAGCTGGATATCTCAACAAAGGTGTCTTCTTTAGCTTGCCTTTCCACTGTGTTTCATTTACTAAACCAGTGCTCTCATTGTAAGCACAATCCACATTATAATACCTCAAATAACCTCCACATCTACTAAATCTCACACCACCTCTAAAAAACTCTTATGTGCTTGTCATATACTCTGTCCAAATATGCCCATCACACCTCTGATCCATTCCTTTCATAGGAGAGCTTGAACTTATTGGTGGTAGCTCAAACAAAACATATCCATCATATCTCGTTGGAAGTTCTTGCATGACATGCATCGATTATGCACTTGAAAAGGTGACATGCAAAGAGCTAGACAATGGAAGCCTTTGCAAATTGTAAGTACACTCACCTCTTCAAGAGAAGTTGATGATGCATTTGACACTATGTTTCTTATGACCACCATGAAATGTTGATGGGTTCGGTCATCCAATCTGAAGCCTTTCTCTCCCCCTTCCAAATCCACCAACGGTTGACAGATAGCAACATCTTCAATTCCAATGTGTTGATGTACTTGAATCTCTTGATCTCCAATGGCAAAATGGTCCTTAATTTCTGTTAACGCAACCTCAAAAAACTCAGTATCATATCTAATAACAAGTGTTTGAGATTACAGATATTGTAGTAGAATAGTTTGAGGTGACATTTTATTGTCTCAGATAGAAGAACATAAGTGCAAAGCTAGTAGAAGGTGAGAAGAAGGGGAGGCCTTGGAGAATTGCAAAGCTACTAATAGAAGGTGATAAGAAATGGAGAGCTTTGAGAATTGCAAAGCTACTAGTAGAAGGTGATAAGAAGTGGAGAACACTCACCATAGGTAGAAAGTTGACAAGAATGAATACATGTATTAATCTTGAATTTACAATTTTAAATTGATATTATTATTGTATTACAAAGGTTTCAATGTGATAAAATCTACCAATTACCATTGGTGGATATGAATTCATTCTGTGAACTTGTACATGATGCGTTATTTTTATTAGCAGGAGAGAAGTCCAAAACAATGGACCAGTAGATGGTGCACATTGTCAGATACGTATTCATTGTGTGAATCTCTACCCATCACTTTGGAGGTAGCCCACCACTCCTTTTCTTCATGGCACTTTGGAGGAAACCTACCACTTTTCTTCATGGCACTTTGGAGGAAACCAAGTGATGATGTCGACTATGAAGCCCGAGAGTGTGAATAGCCACATAGTGAGTTGATTGCTCTTCGTGCTAACTTCATGCTAACTATCCAAGTTCTTGTTAACTTCTAACATCATGCTAAATTCGAAGTTCATTTTTACTTGTAACTATCCTTGTGACTATCCATCAACAGAACTATGATCTTCTAACTTCATGCTAAGGATCTAACTATCCATCATGCTAACTTCTAACGATCATGCTAATAATCTTCTAAACTATTTGTAGTTGAACGATTCATTAGTAGCGTTCTGCCAAACTGAGCGTTCTGCCTAATTGGATAAAAATTACTGAGCGTTCTGCCTAACTGAGCGGCTGCCAAAAATCTGACGCTCCATCATGCCCCAAAGTGGCTGCCATCTTCACTATAAAATTGATGCCCCATCACACTGAAAAGCGGATGCAGAAAATTTGTCAGTTGCTCCTTCATTGTTTCATCTTCTCTCCATTGTTCCATCTTCCCCATCTTTGCTTCAAGCTTTGCTTCTGTGAGGGTCGAGGATCTAAGAGGCAAAGTTTGCTCTCAAGCTTCCCCATCTTTGCTTCAAGCTTTGCTTCAAACATCCTGTGCATCTTTGATTCAAGCTTCCTTTGCTCCATCTTCGCTCCTCTAGACTCTAGCATCTTTGCTCCTGACGCCAAGACTCAATCCTGATGCCAAGACTCCTGCCTTGTGAGCTCATTAGCAGCACCAGCCACTACTTCTCCTTCTCATCAGGTACCTTCTCGTCATGATGTACAGGCAAAGGAGGAGGGGCTGCAAACAAATTAGCATAGTAATCCACAGATCGTTCAAGCATAGCACCTCATGCAACGAGTGCATTTGCCAGGGAACGAGGCGATGCAAATTATAAATGGCAGAGGGGACTCCTCACCATCTCGCATAATGGGCGCTCTTGAACCTCAAATCAGCATTCACGAGCATGATATAAATTACTGTTGATGGTGCATGCTCTGGAGGAAGCTCAAAAACTAACTAGCAATTCTCGGTTGCTATTTGTCTGTCTCCCTGTTGATGTTGCATGATGGGGGAGGCTCAAGAATTGACTCGCAATTGTCTATCTGCGAGTGTGTCTATCTATTGCATCGTGTGAGGGATGTGGGCAGAGAGTCTGTGCTCTACGGTGGGTGTTGATGAGTTGAGTAGTTGGGTCCCAAAGGTGTGAGCTATGGTGCGGGATGCAAGGCAAAGGGGATTCAAAGAGAAGGGGAGTTTGAGGAGGAGGAAGATGACGACAAAGAGAGGAAGAAAGGTTTTTGCGTGTTCTACTGGAGTGACCGATGAGAGGAAATGTAGTGTTGCTTGATTTGGGTACTTGTTGTTGATGGTCTTCTTCATCTTCCTCACACAGCCTATGATCTTCCCCTCACATCACCATAGCTTCCCCTCACATCTCCATCGCCATAGCTTCCCCTCAATCCTCCCCATCCATTCTTTTACTTGTGTGGCATTGCTTGCCTGTGCTCCAGCCATTGTCATCCAACAGATTCCGTCACCTCCTCCTCACACACTTGAAAAAAGCTTTGGAAGAGCAACTCGTTTTCCTTGATGAATGAGGTTTTTGGAGGCATTATATTGCTTTCTTATGGTGGTTGTCTTGCTTGAGCGTGGCGCTGGTCTTCTTGATACGTATCATCACTACTTCCTTTAAATCGTCTTCCCCAGTTATCAAGCATCAAAGCTTGAGAACCGCTTTTCCAATCATTTTGGCTCAGTCGTTTCTTGCTACTGCTTGCTTGCTGAACATGAAATCATCGCTCCAATTTCATGAGGAGCGATGCCCCTTGCTTTGGGCCAAGCTCCCCTTCACTGTGGGAGGCATCCCCCTCTCCTCGGGCATCGCCTTGGGAAATGGCCAAGACCTCGCTATCCATGTTGGGACTTTCTTTCCTGCCAGCCCTTCCTTCAAATTCACATCCAAGCCCAACGATCCTATTAGCCCTTTCTCTCTGATTTTGAAGATAGGGCTTGGCCTCTGGGGCTCTCAGAATGGCTCCGCTCTTGCCTTGGCCGCTTGTGACTCCTGCCTGCTCGCTCGCTCCTGCGCATCCATCCACACTCTAGCCTCCAGCCAAAAAAGCCTCTAGACTCCAGCCTCAAGGGATGAAACTCCAAGCCCTTTCATGGCTTGAGCACCGCGTATTAATACGCAGCAGTGCTAAACTGGTCTCATGTAAGCTGAAGTGACTGCCTTCTCTACAAGCACTCTTCGCCCTTTCATCTTCGCCCTTTCATGGCTTGAGCACCGCATATTAATACGTGGTGCTAAACTGGTCTCATGTACGTTGAAATGGCTGCCTTCTCTACAAGCGCTCTTCGCCCTTTCATGGGTTGAGCACCGCGTATTAATACGCGGTGCCGAATTGGTATTATAGTAAGCTGAAATGACTGCCTCTACTTGAATCATTGTTTTAATTCTCACTTCCTCTTAGTTTGAATTACCACTTTATCTTTAATTAAATCACTGTTTGAATAACCACTTCCTCACAGATCACAATGCTTTTCGATCAAATTGTCATCTCCTACTCGACTAGAGCCATGGAGATAAAATCTAGTACCATAGCAAGTTTGGAATGAAGGGCTTGCAGGCAAGCTTTAAATGCATTATTTTCATTGGTAGAGAATGAGTATTAATATGCAGTGGGAAACCTTTAAATCTTGCATTTTTTCAAATGTTGTATCATTGTCTCATGCTACAAATATTTTATAGTTTGCCTTTTTTAGTTCTCCATTGAGGTGATTTGTTGGCAAGAATGATGTGTTTTAGGCAATGATTTGTTGGCTAAGGAACAACGTATTAATACACGGTTCCAAACATTGTGACAATTCCATATTTATGCTTGAGGAAGGCAAGATTTCAGAGGTCATTAAACAAGGCAATTTGCAGGTTGTAGCACAGCATATTAATACGCTGTGCAAAAGGTTGTACCTCGTGTAAATTTAGGAGGGCATATTAGTGTTGTGCTCATGCTTACTCTTGGAGCCATTTATTGGGGCTCGAGCAAAAAGGTGATTTTTGACCTACCTTGATATAGCAAATCCTTGAAAAGTAATGGATTGATTGTTTTTTCATCATGGATTGCTTTTTGTTGTTGGTGGATTTCAGTCTTGGAATCATGGTAAAGAAGAGGGCTTTGAAACTTTGTGAAAACAAAAAGCCTCCTCTTACCACTCGTGCAAGGGAACAAAGGAGGAAAAGAGAGTGCCCCTTGAGTAAGCGATCTGTGCATGACAATGTTGGGAATGAAAGAGAGGTTCTTGAAGTGGATAGTGTTGCAATTTAGGGTATGGATGAAGACATTAAGCGGTCACTTCCACAAGAGGATGAAGAGATAGATGTGGATCTTGCAGAAATGGAGGTGGAGATGGCAAGAGGAGGTGATGTCATTGGCAGATGCAAAGTCCTTAGCTCTGATGAGTGTCCATGAATACCATTGTGTAGGATGATTCCATATGCTCGTGTATGTGGTCTAAGGTCTGATGTGGCAATACTTAAAAGTGCTTTTCAATATGAAGGTTACTTACTTGAAAAAGGGGCTTTCATTGTTTCTCTTTGCACTTCAAATGGGGAGGAAACAAAAGTCACAAATGAAGTTAGAGAAACATGGACACCATTGTGGAGGGAAGTTGAAGGTGAATTTAAAAAGGAGCTTACAAGTAAGAAAGAGTGGCAATTTATGTGTAAGAAGATGTTTAATGCATGGGAGGGCAATCATCGTACCACAGCATGGATGCAATTGATTTTTGAGGCCTACATGACTAAGGCAAGACACATTAGGGTGATGTGCACAGTGATAGACCCTCGCCGTACTCCAGAGATTGCGTTGCTTGCTGGATTGCAAAGAATGAATTCGTAAGTACATTAGAATGTTTTCTTTGATGCCATGCACAATTTGATATGGAAACTAATAACTAGAATGCTATTTGAACCTTGTCTATTCGTGCAGATTAAATGAGTATGCTATCATTAAACCTAGTGTATGGGACACTCTTGTTAACACAAACAATATATGTGAGTGTAATGCCACCTTGTTTCTTAGTACTTTGACTAGTGAACAATGTGTAGTCATTGAGAAAGCAAGGATAAGAGATTCAAAAGGGAAAAAACAATGGTACCCTTTGACAAGAGGATATCTTGCATGTTTGGTGTTTCAGGTGTGATCATTTTTATTGGATTCACATTTCTCATTGTATTCATTGTTTCCATTTAGCAAGATTAGCATGTCTAATTGTATCCATTCACTATTTCTCAAGGGTCTTGATTTCATAGGTTGAATACATTGAAGACCTTACACAAACAATAGAACATGTGGGAAAGATAGTTTCTAAAGAGAGGAGGGCAGAGTCTGAGTGCAAAGAGCATACAAGAATTCACAAAAAGTACTAGGATAAAATGGGAATGGTATGTGAGGATCTTTTTCTTGAATGCTATTGATGGCTTTTAATGTGAAGTATCTTATCTTTTTGCTTATGTTGAACCATCCTAGGTGCTCAACATCCTTGATCCTAAACTTGGTGATGTGTGGAAGAAAAAGGTTTTTTCATTGCGCTTTGAAAGTCATGATTCTATTGTTACCTTATCCAAGCTAAAGTATCTTGCTAATGCGGAGTTGAGAAATGAGAAGAGACTCATGTTGTTATCACTTCTCGATGCTAACAAGAGGATGAGGGAGATGTATTTTATGCCTACAGGAGATAATGAGTATAGAGGGTAAGTGTTTCATGCATGTCCTATATTTTCTCATGATGGTATGTGCTTCGTTGGATTTCTTTCTTTGATGTGCTTGTTGATCTCTTTCCAAGTAGGTGGTTAACAAAGAAGACATTCCTTGAGAAAGTGGAGATCCAATCATCAATGGCTTTGGAGGATTTATGTGCACTTTGCCACTTGATTTGCTGGAAGTTTATACACTACAACAATATGTAGAGGACATTAAGTTGGAGGGCCAAAAGCATATGTTTGCTTCCTTGAGATCCAAGGATGGCAAGGCTGAGCTCAAGAGTGGGAGAAGAGGAGATGGAGGAGCATAGAGGAAGGCAACATAGCTTGATCAAGCAACACAACATGTAGTCTTTAGGTATAGTTTTGAGTTATTTTGTTATGTTGCATTATCTTTATGACCAGTTTGACACAACATTAAATTGTATGTCATACAATCTTTAAGGTATCTCTCCCACTGGGTGCAAGAAGGAAAATTGAAAGATCTCCCTAGGTAGTGCAAAGGGTGGTTTATGTTGCATTATCTTTCTAAGAACTTTGACACAACATTAAACTGTATGTCTTTAAGGTATCTCTCCCACTTGGTGCAAGAAGGAAAATTGAATGATTTGCTTAGACTGTAAAAAGGGTGGTTGGAGATTGGGAACCCAGTAAGTTGCATGTACCCAGGAACCATGCATGCATTGTCTCAATGGGAACTGCCCTTGGTGGATTGACCTCACCGATGGTCAAGTTTTGACAAGAGAGAGAGATCTCTTCACACAACATTCTAGAAGCAAGAAAAGTGAAGATAAGGCCACAAGCAAGAAAGACAAGGGGAGTCAAAAGGCTACAACTTATCTGCCACCACCGAAGGAGGTTCCACCCCAGGATGAAGAAGGTTTTATTAAATCATTTTAATAAATTTGTTCAATTGTTAAGAACGTCAGGCATTGGCCAAGACCAAGGTATGATCATTTCTCCTTTCATGAGATGATTGCTCTGTATACAATAAATTATTGTTATATCATTTTCATTACTACAAGAAAAGGTTATATTGTTATATTTGTGATATTGTATATCACAAGAAGTAGGATGGTTGTGAAAGAGATGATCCCTTATGTCTTTCATTGTACATCACCTATGGATCCCACCGTGTGTCGAGGAGACACATTTCTTTGCAATCGTTCCATCAAAGACTATATTGCCATGGGCTTGGACTTTGTTGATGGGAAGAAGAATGGTGTTTACATGCAGGCTCATGAGTTTTTCTTAGCAGTGGCTCAAAAAGACACACACTATAGGAGATTTGGCAAGAAGGTGAAGTGGGCTGCAAACTTTATGTTGCTTGACTTTTTGACTGATTTTGAGATTTGTGGAGATGTTGGCATCCCGTCATGGAACAGACTCACAGAGGATCACTTGAAGTATGGCATAGCTGTAGCTGCAGCAATGTTGGATGATGATGGGTGGTTGGTCCTCATCTGTCCATTGGCAGGTAAGCTTCTATTTACGTCCATTTACTTCCTTCTTTTGCTTTACTTCCATTTAAGACTTAGAGCATGGATGCTCTTTGACAAAATTTATATTTTTGTATGATCTGTATATGAAGGACCATGTATTACATGGATGGAATGATATGTTCGTGCACAAGGATTGGAGGTGGACTGTCATGTATTTGTGCTAGAAAAGCCTCCATACGGTCACATAAATGTACATGAAGGAGAAGATATGTTGGTGAGTTGGGTTCATGAAGTTTCTTCTTATCATTGTATGGTGTGAGAGATAAAATGTCAATGACATATGTTCCCTCATCTTGCAGATGCGATCCTTCATGCTTGTGTTTGTCAGGGGTGCGGGCCATAAACCACCAACATTCCATGTAGAGAGTAAACCTCTTTTTGACAAGTTGAATGTTTGCCAAATGAGTGACCACTAGACTCATTATCTCCGTGACATACAAAAGACAGCTCGGGGAGCATTAGAGAAATCTGCTAGTTTCATTGAGTGTTTGTTGATCCTTTTGTGTCCTCCTGGTGGCTTGTGCATGGAGATAGGATGTGGTGTTGCACCTCTCATGAAAGCATTCTTGGCAAATCGGCATACATGCTTCTCTTTTGATAATGATGCTTTCATTGTGAGTAGTGTTGTGGAGCCACTTGTGTAGACCGCCAATGCAAAGAGAACTCGATTGGAACTTCTTGATCAAGACATTGAGGGTGATGAGAATGCTATTGAGCCTCTCAAAAACCCTTATGACTCATAGTGAGCTACTTTTATCTTGACTTTTTTGTGCTTGTTTTGGTGATATTTAGTGACATTTTAGAGTTATGTGATTAACATCGTCAGGGGTAATGACCGTTTATGGTGATTAGTGTTTTTAATACTTTTGATTGGAGGAAGACACATGAATTCTAGCACTCATCTAAATATTATCTTATGGCACACGTAATTAAAGACTCACTCCATGTGATCTTATGTGATATGTGACAAAATATGAAGTGCAAATGATAAGTAATTTCTTTTAGAAAGTTAAATGCAATGCTTTAGGATGAGTACGTCTTGTCATACATGTTGTTTTGAAGGTAGGAATGGAGCATGGTGTGCTTGGGTGTAGAGCTCATTGCTTGCATTCTTAAATGTGATATGTCACAAAAATACTTCAATAATGTTCAATAGTCAAATAGTCACATAAGCTTTAGTGCTATTTGTACATTCATATATATTTACGGTGTATATTGTGTGTGTAGTGAACTACCATGCTATGCAAAAGCAATGGCAAGGGAAATGGTAAAAACAGATAAGACTCTTCAAAGGATCAAAGAGATGAAACAAGTTCATTGCGTCTTTATTGATGATGAATGCTCAACAATTTCAACCTGAGCTTTAGTTTGTTGTTGAATTATAAGTCAATTTATTGCTTCAACTTGATCTTCAATTATTGAAAGGAAACTAAGAAAGACTATTGATGATGGATTATCATGTTCCATAAGATATTCTAGTGCTTGTATGATCATGTTTTTTGGCTTTTTTTGTTTCTAGTTGTCAGATACTAAGTCAATTTTCATATCTATAATATACTAAGCACACCAATTGGATAGGATCATTTAGAGAATGTGGGACCTTGGATTTAATGTGATGAATGTAAACCATTAGATCAATTCAGTTAGAGTGGTATCAATTGGTATCATGGGGTGTGCCTGACTCTTGCATTGGGTTTTTGAATCCTCGAACCACCTACAGGCCTCGAGATCACACGGATAGAATAGTTCGTGATCAATATTTCTAGGTTTTTTCTTATCTTCAATTTGTTTCATGGAGTTCCATCACCATGCTTGAAGGACAGATGTCAACATCCAAATAATGTTCTATAATGCATCCTTTTTTCCTCTTGTATAAATTGGATAGAAATTTTTTGAAGGATGAATGGCTCTGGTTGTAAATACTATATGGCCACTATGAATGCAAAAATGATGGGTGGAACGAAATGGATATAGAACAATATATTAGAGAATTTGGGAATTTTTAGCTAATTTGGGAATTCCCAACATGGTTTAGATTTGGCCACATGGTCAAATCTTTAACTCCTTACTTGAAAGGGGAATCCCCCATTAACACTATATTAGGAAATCCTCCCAAGTCCCACTTTCAAATAAGGAGCTGTGATTTAGCCACATGGTCAAATCTTAAACCCTTACTTGACAATGGGACTTAGGAGATTCTCAAATTCTCTAATATAGTGTTATAGCCTATTTCAACTTTAAACCTTTGTTTCATAGAGGTCCAATAAGATTGCAGTTGTGCAAAAATTTTGGGTGGAATTTTTGACTTCCTAAATAGTTTTAAGATGGAGGGGAATGTTGGGATCCCTCCATGGAACAAAGTTATAAAGAAACACTTGGGCTACAATATAGCCATATGGGGCTATTGTTGGTTTGGTGATGATGGGACTATTATTTTCCCATTTGCAAGAAGGCAAATGCTTGCTTTATTTTATTATTTTTGCCTTTTTGCATGACTTCACATACAACATCACTATTTATCTTAATGTCCTTCCAGTCAAAAAATTAATGTTTAATTTGTTAATGGACCATGTATTTCTTAGATGGACGATGTTCAATGTGTTACTTGATAGGATAGGCATGCAACATCGTGTTTTCAATTGCATGTTGGAATCATGACTTTAACTATATAAAGTGTACTCTGTTGGTTTTCACTACTCGCTTTTCTTACCTCGCTCGGTTTTCATCGCTCGCTTTATCGCCTGTCTCCTTCTTTATTTCCTAAGTCCTTCGAATCCTTTCTATTTTCCCTAATTCTTCCCAAATTTTCTAAATTTCCCTTCTTTGAAATTCCTTCTTTAAAATTATTTTTTAATTTTTCTTCTTTCTTAAAAATATTTCTTTAAATACCTTTGAAATTGTTGGCAAAAGCCTCATTGGGACATCATGGGATTGCTAGATAAAAGACTTCTAAAAGACCCTTATCATGAATTTCTTATGGCACATGATTGGACCCCTGACACAGCAGTTTGAATGTGATTGGTCCATGCAATTCGAGACATGGTAATTGGCTATCTTGACAACTATCTAGTACATGGCAAACACTTGGCGATGGATAGCATGGCACATATTTCTTAGAGGTGGTGTGTGGCTCCTACAAGTCTTTAGCAACAACTTTGGTTGGACTCTCTTTTGTCCAGACCACGAGCCTGTGAGAGCTTCATGTTCACATGAGAGTTGTAGTATAGGTCTCCTGTAGAGTAGGTGTTATAGATGTAGCATGGTAGGGTCTCTTGAGTGTATTCTTAGTTGTATTCGCAACAACAAGGCCAGTAGGCATGTGTTGCCAGATTCATTTTTTGTGTCATAATGTTTTAAAAATGATCCCTAATTGTTTTGGATTCTTTCCATTGAGTTGTTGATTATGTGACAACTTGAATTGTCATTTTATGTGAGTATTTAGAATTGTCATGAGAGCTCTATATTCCTAACAATTGGTATCAGAGCAGCATTGTCCAGTTCCTAGAGAGAGTTCCACTTGTAAGAGGTTCTATCAAAGGATGAAAGTTGACACAAACCCGCCACTTATTTCCTTTCTTTGGTGTGACAACTACAGGAGATATCCATTCTGAATCATCAACAAGAAAGATGAATCCCACCTCCATTAATTGTGTTACCTCTTTCTTTAGTGCCTCAACTTGGATCACTCCAAATTGCCTTAAGCGTTGCACAACTGGCTTGCTTTCTAGCTTCAACTCAATCTTGTGCTCCGCAAGAGAGACTAGTCGAACCTGTGAATAGCTTGTTGCAAAGAGACATGGAAAATCATCTAACATATCCAAGTATTGGAGCTTCTCACTACCTATAGAGAATCACCAAGAATTTCTTCATTGTGTTGGCATCATTTAGTGTGCTCCACATCCTCCACATGAAGTGTCTCTATAGGATCTTCTTGCACCACCTCCTTGTTCCCTCCTGACTCATCATCCCGATCCACCAAGACAAAGACCAAAGGCCACTCCTTCCACCTCACCCTCTGAGCTGGACTCCTCCGACCTACACCTTGTCTCTTCTTCTTCATCGGTTAAGTTTGAACTCTCTAATGTTGAAGACTCCTCCTTTGATAACTTCCTTTTTGCGACTTCTGATGTTTTAGCGCACCTTCTTATAATTTCCCTACAAAATCAATTCTCTAGTATCCCACTTTTGAACAGCCTTCACCTTGCATAGCCAAGGCCTTCCCAAAATTAATGGATAGGCACGTGCATCTGGCTTGGTAGGGATCACCTGAAAAGTAGTCGGCACAAAAATTCCACATACATCCAATTCTAGATTCTTCTCAACTCCCAAGGTCTTTACCCTAGTTTTGTTAGCCAATTTGATGCTATAAGGAGAGGTAGTACTAGAGTATTTTAAATCAACATCTATCATGGTCGTCTCACTCATGACATTAATCGATGCACCTCCATCAATGTAAACATTAGAAATCACTTGACCATCAATGATCACATCAACCACAGGTACATATCACCAACATCTATATCTACTTTTTTAACAATAGGAATGGCACTTTTCTTCTTTTTCTTCTTTGACACTCTTGTGCTTCCTAGCTTTCCCCATTCTTTCTGTAGTTTTGGAGATAAAGCAAGTAATTGGCCAAAGGTGATATGAGCTTCCTTTTCTTTAAGGTCGGACAAAAAGTCATAGCTTCCAATGCCTTATCCTAAAGGAAAGTCTGACTGGTTAATTCTCCTTCTAGATGCCTTCTTTTTCTTACTACGGTGTTCCTCTTCTTGATGTTCCTCCTCTATTTCTTCCTTGCTTTCTTCTTCTTATTTTGCTTTACCATGCCCCCGTTTAGCCATCATTGTCTCTCTTTCCTCATCCCTTGAAGAAGCTTCTAACAAGGGTACTTGTTTTTATTCTTTCTTTCTCAATCTAGGACACTCAGGGTGATAGTGACCTTTTTCATTACATTCATAGCAAGTGACCCCACTCTTATCGTGAGGCCTATCTTCACTCTTTGGTGCTCTAAGTTGTCTTGCATTAACCAAATGCAATTTCAAATCAACAAACTTTGCCATCAATTGGGAGATATTATGATCTAATTTAGAGGACTTTGGTACCTAAGAAGTGCCCATTACCTCCACATTAGAAGTTGAAGCTATTGAAGACACAAAAGAGGATTCAATCTTTAGAGAAGATTCTTTCTTGGTCGCAATGCTAAGTCCCTCCCCGTATGTTGTTGGATCTTTACTCGTCACCTTTGAGCGAAGACAAGGCTCCAAAGCCATAACAAATTTGCTCATCTATAAGTGCTCCATCCCTACGAGACTTTGAGGGGCCGATGATGCAGATGCCATAGCTCACAAAGCTGCCCTTTCATACTTTGTCCATAAAGTTTCATATCTGATTGCCAACGCAGAGACCATCTCACCCTCTCTTTGATAGAACCGGTCCAAGTGCAACATCAAAGCATTTGGTGACTCCACTGTCCCAAATCTCTACTTCATTGTAGCCACCACTTGGTCCTAATCCTCCTTGGTAGAGTCTGGTAAGGCCTCATGCCAACTCAAGGCTACACCTTCAAGAAAATCAGGCAAAATCTCCACCCAATCCTTCATGGACCATCCAGATAGCCGGCATCCTCGAACAAAATCTTGAAGATAAGACTTCAGGTCTTCCCCTTGGGTCCCTCGAAACACTGGAATCTTCACCATGATGAAACACAAAAGGGAAACACCAAGATCCGAATAATATCCCAAACAAGATCCCACAGAGCATTAGTATACCAAGACCAACTTATTATGCATAACCACTTGTTGAAAACCCTCCATAATGTGATCCTCAATAAAATATTCAAAAAATAAGTGACTAACCAGCACCATGAAGCTCTTCAGGAGCCTTGCCTGATCTTCAGGATGCCATATTTCAGGAGTTATATAACATTTTGGGGCATCCTCCCACTCCTCAAGAGTTATACACATACATGGCAGGTACTCAAAACACCCCCTAGGAGTCCGCAGTTTAGACTCCAAACCACCCCAAAAGTTACAAGTGGAGTAAGGAGTGAATGAGTGATTTCACAAGGATTACATAAAAGAAGAATTCATAGTTGAAAAAGTATACATGTGTGTGTGTGTACGCGCGCATATGCAATGTAATTGTCCCATCAATAAATGAGCCATACAATTAATCCCATCATTTGGATAAAAAGTAATATGTGAGATTTGTTTTAATTATCTAAGTTGAGAAGTGCCACAAATTGAGAGTTTGCAAAACTTCACAGGAAATTTGGACTTTATACTGATTTTGAGTTTGAAAAAAGGTGGCAAATCCATCAGGTAGTCCAGGTTTGTTGATTAACTTATTGATGACTTATGGTATGAATTTACTGAAGCAAGGCATACTTCTATTTTGCCCTAGACTACCGAGTGGGCACACCCACAACATAGGCTGTCACTCATCTACCCTAGCTCTCACTAGATGGGCACACCCACAAGCAAGGCCCTCTCTAGGTGACATCAGGAGATGTTGACCTCTATGATGCATGTAAGTTTCTTACCTCTTGACGTAATTAAGTGATTAATTTTGGCAATATACACTATAAAATAGATACATCTTCATTGTTTTAATGATGCTCTTTTGCAGTACAAAAAGTACAGTGCATTATGGTCATATGGATGACATGTTTACGTGGAACGCATCGATTCAAAGAAAGTCATGTATGATTGTGGAGTCATGGCTAACTTCACACAAGATAGCCGAGCAAGTGCTTCAGATACAAATCTTCTCTCCTCACACTTGGATTATTGTGGAACCATATGTGAAATCTATGAAATTGATTTTAGACGATTTAGTATTTTCCTTTTTTATGTAAAATGATTTAGAACTATCTACAATAGTCCCCATGCGATAGTGAGAAAAGACAGTAGTGATTTCTTTGCAATAGACTCCACTAAACTTTGGACCAATGAAAGTGATACTTTTGTTCTTCTCGAGCATTGTGAGCAGGTTCATACTAATGATTTAATTAATTGAAGCTTTCGTTTTTAAAGATCCATTGATACATGTACTTAAGCATAATTTCATATATATAATTGATGGCATTTGGCACCCATGTTCAATATAGGTGGTTTTTCATGCGGATCATTCTGATCCAAGATGGTGGTACGTGATCCAAGTTGCACCGCGAAGTAAGCAAATTTTTTAAGCTAGAGATGTGGATATGGAGATGCCACTACCAATGCCGGATCCAATTGATCCAGATGGATCTAGCAAAGAAGACGAAGATCACAATATGAGCCAAGAGGAAGATGCACATAGTGACATCGTGTGGGAGAAAGATGGAGATCATGATATTGAAGAGGAAGAAGATGATGATGATCAAGAATCACCATACTTTATTGAAGAAGATGATCAAGTACTCTTTGGTGAACGTACGATGATGATATAGGAGATCAACTCGGTATAGAGTTAGACTTGTTTGGCATGTTAGACTTGGCTCAAGATGAAGCTGTTGATGTAAATGCTCTTCATTAATTTTTTTCATCTCAAACTTGAACATGAATATATGAGCTTCAAAGGCTTGATGTACATGCTCTTGTACTTTTATTCTCTCAAAGGCTCAAACATGTATGAAAAGGAAAAAAAAAATATCATTGGGAAAAACTCTCTTTTAAGGTCGGTATGGGAAAAAACACTCTCTACAAAACATTGCTATAGGAAACTGTCTCAGTGTCTCTATATAGCGACCATTCACAAATCTAATAAGTGTGGATATATAGCGACCATTTACAAGTCTAGTAAGTGTTGCTATATAGCAATGTTCTTTAAACGTCACTATATAGCAACGTTTTCCTAAAGTCACTATATAGCAACACTTAACGAATCCCACTTTGGTTACGGACGATTAGGATCCCACACACGCTAAATGTCAATGCTTAAGTGTCGGGATCGGGACAATGTGTAGTAGTGGGTAGACTTATACCGTGCGAGTAGCCACCTCAGCCCAACCGATTATCACTCCCATGGCCTCCATCTCAATAAACCACTGCTTCGCTCTTATGCGAAATGCATTTTGCCTCTTTTTCTGTTGGAAGGTAACCCATTGCAGCTTGCTATGGGCCCAATTTATGAGAGTTAGATAAAGTGCATGTAATCTGTAGTAAAACGAATAGAACAATAATTAAATGAGAAGAAGTAGACTTATCATCCATGCCTCGAACACCAACCATCCACCTGCACCAAAGTGCGAAGTACCTACGGAGTCCAGCTGTCTCCTCGCGGCCCTCCTCTAACTCTCAAACTTTTTGGGATGGTCCCTTTATTGCTTCTTGAAAAACTTCCAGTCCGCTTTGTCTGCCCAGCTAGGTTTAGCCTTCCCCTTTGCGATGGAAGTATGCAAGGTTGACCTACGATGCTTCAAGGCTAAACACATGCACTCTTTCATGTAAGAGTTACTGAACTTCCAATTTGGGGGGTTGGGGTAATGTCTTTTCAATTCATCGATGACTGCATTCTTCTTTTTGTCATCCTGGTACCGCCAGTCAATAGCTATGCCACTCTTGAAGTGGGTGCTCATCAACTGCCTCATGGTGGCTAGCACTTCTTTGCCCTTTTTATTTTCTATTATCTCTCTAGCCCTAGTGATTTCATAGTACAGGTCTTGAAGCAGGAAAGGAGGATTCATGGGAGTGGCAGAGCTAGAGTGAGGGGTGTTACTACGAGCACCTACGGAGTGAGGACTAGTAGAGGGAGTGGGAGAGGGCAAGGGACCTGACTGGTACTAGGTCTCATGACCAAGTGCAGATTTGTAGGGATGTGATTGTGCTAAGTCATCTACATCTCCCGAGTCAGTACAACAGCCTCGACCCTTCCAACTCTTCATGCCCTGACGATGGGTATGCCTAGGTGATGACCCCTTTGTTAAAGGGGCTAGAGGGGATGGCTATCTAGTAGATCTGGCCATCGGTATAGGAGAGGGGAGAGTTGAGGTCCTTTGGGATAGCAGAGAGAAGAATCTTGCTACTCCACATCACTCGTCTATGCAACAAACTCGTCGGGACTCCCGGTGAAGCCGTGGGCTGCTAGCAAAGGAGTTCCCCGAGGGGTAGTCATAGTGCTAGGTCTGAGAGGAGTCGGGCCAAGGGTAGTCATAGGGGTAGGCCACTGAGGAGTCACTTGAGTGGGATCAAAGTCCTCTGGAAAGTAGAGATCATGATGTCTCCTCCTATGAGGGTTTTCGTACTCATCAGATGCACGGCATGATCCCATGCCGAATTTAGAGGGATGGGACAAATGTAGACACAAACACGAAAAAAGAAATAAACACAAGAGCAGGTAAGAAGTGGAAGGACAATTAATTACTTAAGACAATTAAAATTCAAACTCAATAAATTATGAAAAGACAATTAATCACTTATGAAAATTATGAAATGACATCAACACAGAAAGGACAATTTTTACTTAAGACAATTATGAAAAGCCAGTTTTGAAATGACAAGTATTTATGAAAGACTAGCGGAATCCAAGAAGGCTTTCATATATAAAAAATATCGCAAAAAATACTATTGTTAAACAAGAGTTCTCATGTATAAAAAGAGAGCGCAAAATATGTCTCCAAAAGTATGCCTAAGCAAAATCTGCCTCCAAAAGAGACACTCTCCAAAAATGCCAAAATAGTGGAGGAGGTCTATTGCTCTACATTACTGTCTGAGGTACTTTCCTCCTTTGAGCCGCTAGGTGGGTCAGTAGGGACCTCATCCTCCACTTCTTCTAATATGCGGTCATGCTCTTCAGGGATTATGTACTGACAATCCATGAAGGCCTCCACACAATCCAGTTGTCCTTTATACAATCGTATTTGGTGCTCCAGTGGTTGTGGAGGTCTCTCCAAAACCTACGGAGATCCTATAGGTTGTGTCGTGCATTCCTTAGTCGGCCTTGCTTCACTACCCTTCGGCTTGGATCCCACCCATGTGCATGCACCTGGACGTTGTACTTCACATAGTTGCTATCTTGCACAATCTTTTCTTTTACATGAGCTAGCAGAGAATCTATATCTATAATCCATGTAATGTGGGGAACCAGGTTGGGGTTTTGGGAGGGCAGCCATGGGTGAGGGCATGGTTGTTCCATTTAGAATATGTTTGAAAAAAAAAAAGAACCAAATACGGCTAAGGAGAAAAAGAAAAAAAAACCGAATACGGCTAAGGAGAAAAGAGAGAAAGAGAGGGGGAAATAAGAAAAGAGAGGGGAAAAGAGAGGGGGAAAAGAGAGGGAATGCATATGCATATGAATAGAGTGTAAAAGAGATGAAAGAGAGGGAAAAAGAGAGAGGGAAAAGAGAAGCATATGAGCATAAGCATAAGCATACATAAATATAAGAGAAGGAAAATAGTAGAGAAGGAAGTGATTGAAAGAGAGAAAGAGAGGAGAGAGGATGAATGAGAGGAAGGGAAACAAGAGGGAAAAAGAAAAGGAAGAGGGGAAAATGATGAGGGGAAAATAAGAGAAGGAAAAGAAGAAAAAGAGAGAGAGGGGGGAAAAGAGAAGGAAAAAGAAGAGAAGGAAGCGATTGAAAGAGAAGAAGAGAGAAGAGAGGATGAAAGAGTAGAAGGAAAAGAGGGAAAAAGAGGGGAAGAGAGAAGAGGATGAAAGGGTAGAGGAAAAGAGGAGAAAAAAGAGAGGGGAAAAGAGAGCAAATGCATATGCATATGAAAAGAGAGAAAAAGAGATGAAAGAGAGGGAAAAAGAAGAGAAAGCATCTGCTTATGCTTATGCATGAGCATATGAGCATATGCTCATGTATGAGCATAAGCATATGAGCATATGCTCATGCATCTACTTTAGCATATGAGCATAAGCATATGCAAATGCATATGCTTATGAAAAGAGAGAAAAGAGAATTAAAGAGGGGAACATAAGAAAAGAGAGGAAGAAAGAGAGGGGAAAAGAGAAGGAAAAATAAGAGGGGAAAATAAGAAAAGAGTGGAAAAGAGAGCAATCATATGTTTATGCTTATGGATGAGCATATGAGGATATAAGCATATTCTTATGAAAAGAGAGAAAAAGAGATGAAAGAGAGGGGAGAAGAGAGGGAAAAAGAAGAGAAGGACGCGATTGAAAGAGAGGAAGAGAGAAGAGAGGATGAAAGAGTAGAAGGAAAAGAGGGGAAGAGAGAAAGCATATGCTTATGCTTATGCATGGGCATATGAGCATATGCTCATGCATGAAAAGAGAAGAAAAAAGAGAGGGAAGACGAGAGCAAATGCATATGCATATGAAAAGAGAGAAAAATAGATGGAAGAGAAGGGAAAAGAGAGGGAAAAAGATGAGAAAGCATGTGCTTATGCTTATGCTTATGCATGAGCATATGAACATATGCTCATGTATGAGCATAAGCATATGCATATGCTCATGCATCTACTTTACATATGAGCATAAGCATACGCAAATGCATATGCTTATGAAAAGAGAGAAAAGAGAGGGAAAAAGAGAGGGGAAAAGAAGAAAAGAGAGGAAAAAAGAGAGGGAAAAAGAGAAGGAAGAGGGGAAAAGAGAAGGAAAAAGAAGAGGGGAAAATAAGAAAAGAGTGAAAAAGAGAGAAATCATATGCTTATACTTATGGATGAGCATATGAGCATATAAGCATATGCTTATGAAAAGAGAGAAAAAGAGATGAAAGAGAGGGGAAAAGAGAGGGAAAAAGAAGAGAAGGATGCGATTGAAAGAGAGGAAGAGAGAAGAGAGGATGAAAGAGTAGAAGGAAAAGAGAGGAAGAGAGAAAGCATATGCTTATGCTTATGCATGGGCATATGAGCATAAGCATATGCAGATGCGAGAGAAGGAAAAGAGGAGAAGGAAGAGGGGAAAAGAGAAGGAAAAAGAAGAGAAGGAAGAGGGCGAAAGAGAAGCATATGAGCATATGCTCATGTATAAGAGGGGGAAAGAGAAGCATATGAGCATATATGCTCATGTATAAGAATAAGCATATGAGCATATGCTCATGCATAAGCATATGCTTATGAGGTCATGCAGAAGCATACACAAAAGAGAGGAAAAGAAAGGGGAGAAAGACGAGGAAATAATAGAGAGAGGAAAAGAGTGGGGGAAAGAGGGAGGAAAAGAGGGAAAGAGGGGAAGAAGAGGGAATAAGAGAAGAGAGAGGAAGAGAGGGTTCCTATGCCCATCACTGCAGCCAACACTTAAGGTACTTACCAGACTATGGAATACTATCTTCAAGAAAGTTAGCCTAACAAAAGCTAGCAATTTCTCAATTGTGACTATACTTGTAATAAAATAAAGATAAAAAATCAAACCTAGGGAGCATTTGAAGTAAAGCAAGGGGCACATTGTCTACATTACACTATAAGGCACAGGCCATTTTTCGATGGAAATACCGATCTTTTTTATAGTAAAAAGTTTTTGTAATGAGCGCAAAGGTAGGTATTTATGTCGCTATCAGCATCGACAAAGAAATGTTGCTATATAGGGACTCTAGTAAACATCACTATATAGTGACACTGGTAAAGCCTCGCTATATAGCGATGCTTTACAGAAACTTTAAAAAAACATTAGTGGGGCTAAACAAGGCCACAACAAGCCCTGTTTTGCCCCAATAATGTTTTTCTTTTAGTAATTACAAAAGAATGTTTACAAGCACACAAGCGAGATAAAACTCTCAAACGTTGTTTGTTACAAATTTTCCCTTGTGAAAGGGGTGATACAAAATCACTCAAATGAGTAGAGAGATAGAAGCATATACTTGCTGAAGATATACAACATTGTTTGTTACAAAATTACCCTTTCAGAAAGGGTGGTACAAAATCGCTCAAACAAGTCGACATACAAAATCATATACATGACGAAGTATATACTAAGTACTACTAATACTACTACTATAACTGCTCATCCGAATCATCCTTGTCATCCTTGTCATTGTCGTGGATAGGCGGGCCTCATCCCTAGCCCTGGTGAGCTACGCCTGATCCCTGCACCTTGTCGAAGCTGTGTAAGCCAAATCCCTCATCTCATCACCGCTCACCTCCGTTGATGGGACGTTTGAGCTTGTACCCTAAGAGTGAAACCATATTAATTGGAAATTAGCTTAGAACTTAAAGAATAAATCAATTTAAAAAGTGAGAGTAGCCACCGTGCGAGTAGCCACCTCAGCCCAATCGATTGTCGCTCCCATGGCCTCCATCTCAATGAACCACGGCTTCGCTCCTATGCAAAATGTGCATCTCACCTCTTTGTCTATGGGAAGTCGACCCATCACAGCCTGCTATGGGCCCAATTTATGAGAGTTAGATAAAGTACATGCAATCTATAGTAAAACCAATAGAACAATAAATTAAATGAGAAGAAGTAGACTCCTTGCAATTTGAGCTCTACCTATCCACTCCTTTGTTGAGCTAAGTCTTGTAGGTGCTTGAACGTTGGATTTGTGCATTTTGAATTAGTGGATTGCATGTTCTACATCCAAAGCTCATGAATCACACCCATTGCCAATGGTTGTGAAACATAGGGCTTGCCATGCTGGCAAGTCATCTCAAGGAAGCATGTCACATGGCACATCTCTCAGCTTGTCCAACCTCTCCCCTCCTCTTGCCACATGGTAGATTTCTCCTACATTCCACTCTCCTTCCATGTGGCAACCCTATCTCTCCAGCAACCATGATTTCATAGGACAAGTCCTCAACCGGATAAGGAGGACTCATGGTAGTGGTAGAGTCAGAGCGAGTGGTGTTACTGTATGTGCTTATAGAGCAAGGAGTAGTAGTGGGATAGGAGTGGGCAAGGGACCTGACTAGTAGTAGGTCTTGCGACCAAGTGGAGACCTGTAGGGATGTGAGTGTGCTGACTCGTCTACATATCTTGAGTCAGCACAACATAAGCGACCCTTCTTACTCTTCCTTCTGTTACGATGGGCACGCCCAGGTGATAACCCCTTAGATGAAGGGGATAGAGGGGACAGCTGGACAGTAGGTCCAGCTATGGGTGTGAGAGAGGGATTTGTTGAGGCCCTCTGGGATAGCAGAGAGAAGAATCTTGCTGCCTCTGCATTGGTCATCTATGGGACAAACTCGTCGGGACTCCCGACAAAGCCATCGGGAACTAGCAAAGGAGTTTCTCGAGGGGTAGTCACAGTGCTACGTCCGAGAGGAGTTGAGCTAGGGGTCGTCATGGGGATAGGCCCCTAAGGTGTTGCCTGAGTGGAATCAAAGTCCTTTGGAGAGTGCCACATCAGTTGGACAGAGCAGACTACGCCACACCTTTGCCACATGGTAGAACTACCTTACGCCCATTGCAGTAGTCATCAGACCACACTACCACATGTCATAGTGCTATCACTCGTGGTTGTGCCCAACATCTTGGGAGTATCTAGTCTCTTGCAGTCTTCTTGAATTGCATCCAACATGGTATTAGATCAACTAGTACGTGCCTGAATTGTCCTTTTATTCACTTTTCTCCATACGGACATTTGGTATCCAATCATTTACCTAAAAAATTTTCCTTAATTCCTAAGAATCTGATTGTTGTTTTCCCCTCATGTGTCTCTGGATGTATGTTCCTTTTCAATGTATGTATTGTTTCCCCTCAGATGCCCGGTTACTCTGGCATATGTATTGTTCCTTTTTAAAGTATGATGGCTAGCTCTTGGTTTTGCGGTTCTGCTTGACATTTGTAAGAGGAGACATTGCGAAATGTTTCCTGCTACTCGTAAGTCTTGATTATTTTTAGACAGAGGTACATAAATTTTGTTTAAGAGTTTGGGCAAGAGACAGAGACTGTTAAATCCTTGCTTTTTGTCTTTGCTCAACACCCATTTAGTTATCACCAACATAACTGTATACATGCTTTTCAATGTTTTTTTGGCTCATATATACCCTACAGCCTCTGTATGACATATATACCACATCTATTTTATCAATCCTTTTCGCTAGTTTGGGAGGTTATTCTTGGTAAAGTCCTACAAGCTGATCAGGTTTCTCATCAAGCCCCTTAGCTTTATGGTCAAGCCAGTCACTGCTTGGCTTTAGCTATGCAAAGAATGTGAGCTAAGAAGTGGATATTTGTTGCTGTTGTTGTGTAGACATATTGGTCTGGTACCCTTGGCTGAGTGTACTTGTGTTTGACTCCGCATGCTTTTAGTAGCTTGTTTTCTTCATGGTAATCCTGTTCTTTTGGGTACTTGAATTCTCACGGATACTAGATCACAGTGCGGACTTACATCAAATCTTAGCTCAACGATAAGAGTCACCTAATCAGTACTTGGTTTCCTACCCAATTCATCGTGCAACAGCTCGTTTCATGTGCTCAAGACATTTAAGCCTTCCGTGTTTTGCTTTAGTAGCCTGGGTATATTTTCTCTCGTCGGACAACATGTGAGCATCAATAGTATTCCATTTGGATCTTCTCTAGGTTGGTGGCATATCACATTTGAGCTCTCACAGCGATCGATCAACATGGTCCTCTGGTGGTCTGACGGCATTGTTGAAGGATCTATAGCATCTCACAACCTAGTGCAAAACCCACAGGGACTCACAATCAGTTTGAAATTTTGGCTCTACTGGGCCATTACAGTGCTCCCCTTCATGCATCAATCAACTACAAGAGAAGTAATTCTTGCAACTCCCCTACCCAAGAATCCATTCTTACAACTTGAGTTTTTGAAGGGGGTCTGTAGTGGCAAATGGTTCTAATAGAAGGGTTTCTCCATTGTCTTGTTTAGGCATGTGTTGGCCTAGTGGGTGTTTTCTACCTTGACAACAAAGGAGCACTATACACTGCACATGTGATATATGCTCTTATGTCACGAACTGTGGGCTATAGTGTAGATTCATTCTATTAACACGTTGAAGGTGTTAATTTTGTAAGCATTCAATTGGTATTTTCAGTATACTATCCTTTGAGTTCTATCCGTCAACCGAGGTGATGTTGAGCACTTCATGGTTTTGCAAGTGTGTAACTTCGTGCTCATGGCTACCTATTTTGTGGTGCTTTCTTCTTGACATTTTGTTTTCTAGACACTATTGCAATTGCCTATAACTGCATTGTAGTGCATCCCTTTGGCACGGTTCTTCTTATTTGGACCCTAGTGACATCGCCCCTACTTATTTCAGGAGGCATTTCTAGGAAAAATAACAAAGCAGAGTTCCAAGCTCCTTCTCATACAACAACATATCCCTTAGCCATTTGGATTTCTCGACCAACAAAGATTTAGCAAGAAAATGCGGGATGAAATGAACCTGTTGCTTTAGATCCTTCGTCCACCCTAGAGTATCGTAGACAAAAGAATAGGAGGCCAAAACACTCAGGGGTGTCACTCATCATATGTAATCCTATCACGTGAGTTCAACAGAAGGATATTTTTTATTTTCTAAAATTTACAGAAATAAATATACATAAGGGACTATTTAAATTAGTTTTGGAAAAAATTTACAGATTTGTATAGAAAAGGGGTACATTTCATTACATGAAAAATTTACAGATAAGGGATTTTAGAAATAGGCCTTGAACGCACGTGATATAGAGGGTTTATACATAGTGACCCCCCCGAGCCAAAACATTAATGCAAAAATTGCAAACATAAAAAAGCTTTGGTTGACCTCTAAATTACAAAGTAGGTGAGCTCTACCTTTGTTGAGCTAAGTCTTGTAGGTGCCTGAACGTTGGATTTGTGCATTTTGAATTAGTGGGTTGCATGTTCTGTATCCAAAGCTCATGAATCACACCCATTGCCACTGGTTGTGAAACATAGGGCTTGCCATGCTGGCAAGTCATCTCAAGGAAGCATGCCACATGGCACATCTCTCAACCTATCCAACCTCTCCCCTCCTCTTACCATGTGGCAGCTTTCTCCTACATTCCACTCTCCTTCCATGTGGCAACCCCTCCTTAAAGAAGTAGTAAGATAAGGCACCGGATATAGATATTAAAGCATCTTTGGGCCTTACTGTCCCCTATATGTGGTGCACCTCTGAAATTCGTCTTATGAGATAAAACACCATTCCACATAGTTATGCAGTTTGATTGCAAATTCCCATTCTAGGCTGAGAAATGCATGTGTTTACCATTTTTTTCTCTCTTTCATGAAGTAGATTGTAGAGAAGCCTCTACAAACGTTCTAGTTATAACTTGACTAGAACTCCCACGAGCATAATGTGGGGAGGATGTAACGTCCACTTGTTATTGTAGCAATTCATTTAAGATTTTAATTAGCACTCACACCATCGTTCATAAGCATATCAAGCGCATTGCCCATAGTATGATCGAATGAGGCTTCTATGTTTTAAACTATGTAACTTGCATTGTAGTTGAAGCCGGTCATTCATCGATTGTATAGACTTACTTCTTCTATCTCCCAATGGTTTTCTTATTATAATTCTAATACCTATGTATCTATTTCTTGTCTCCAAACTTATATCTTAACAAATAAAGTGAATAGAATCCATAGAAATGCATCAATCCAATATCTCTAGATAATGTTTAACACCTTAGAAAAGAAAGTATGGTCCATGCAAGATATATAAAGATTTAGATCTAATAAAGAGGGGAACAAGAGAGCTTGTGGCTATTACAAGGCCTTTTGCATTGAAGAAATCGGCACAAGAAAGGAAATTCTTCTTCAGAAAAAGACATCCTATTGGCTGATATTATTCACATACGAGGGTAGTATTGTAAATGCTATGAGTAATAGTTCAACAAACCATTTGCTCACATTTGAAATAAGAAAAAAAAGGAGGAGAAAAGAGAAATGAGCACTATAACAAAAGAGCAAGTATAATGTATGTAGGATAAGGCCTTAGGCCAAATGATACACCAAGAGAAGGGCCACAAAAAATTCGAGTTAGAAGCAGTGTACGAGAGCTTGCCTACATTTCCATAGGCTGGCCATTTAGGTTGGATCTGGTAAGCAAGCTATATTAAAAGCACTGAGATGTCTCCTAGCCCCCGAGCGTGCAACTCGTACACCAAGCCTCGGATTCTTCATCGTAAAGGTCTGATAGGCCTGTGAGAGAATCACATTTTGATAATTGGCTCCAATCCTATGCATCGCTTCCTTCTCTAGCACGTTCACACAATTAAGCCCATCGGCGAGCTCATGTTAATATTCACGAGAGCCCTGGAAATGAGAACGGGAGATCTCATGGCCTGCAATCACCGAGGCCCAAGAAGCATGTGACTTGCTGAAAGTTCAAACTATAGGATCTAGGAGGTTGTCTTTAGCAAAGTTAGACGGCGAGTTCATATTAAGCGGAAGGAGGCTGACCAGAACGAAGCCATTTGCCTGAATTGACTGCCCATCCGCACTCACGAGCTCCAGGTCTCTAGGCAATCTGTCGTCCAAGCCCTGCTCTTCCCGTCCTTGCAAGAATTTTACTTGCTTTTCCGTGGCTTGTACATGTCGTTCGATGACTTTGAACGTGTCTTGGAATATACCCTGTTGACATCATGACACACTCACTCCTATACTATGACAATCTCTCTTCGAATGATACTAGCTTACTTTGCTAGTCACGAGTCAGGACTCACCTTTTGTCCCAATAACTCAATGCCCTCGGAAGTTCTCTCCCTCGTTTCGAGTTTCTTGCCCAGTTCGATCAGCACTCTTGCACCGATAAGACACCGGTTACATATGCTGTAGCGTCTTGGGGCCTTACCGTCCCCCCGAGGGTCACAAACCGAGCACGCCATGGTCATCTCCAGGGGTGCGAGCGGGTCTAGTCACTTTCGGACCGTCTTCGAACTTCTTTATTTATAGGTTTATCCATAGCGGGTGAGTCGGGACGGAAAAGGATCAGGTCGAGCGCCTGCTACGCGAAAACTTGAGCATTAAATAAAGGCTGCTCCCCTCACTTATTTGCGGATTTGCGAGCACTGTGGAACGTTGCTCATTTTGATGCTTTATGTTTTTGTAGTTTATTGTCCAGGCCTTGCAAATGTTTGCCCTAGCTTCAGCCCAACCAATCGGCATTTTGGTTTTCATCAAATTGCCAGCGCTTCAAGCCCACTCCCGCAAACCGGCATCTGCCTGTTTCCACTACGTCCTTTCATGCTTACTCTAGAGTCGGGACGCAGGAGAAGCTATTGAAGATAGAGGCATATTTTTATGCTCAATAGATTTCGTGAGGAGAATCTCATTCCTTACTATATTAGAAGGAAATATTTGCAAGAGCTTGTTAGCATCTATACTTACCAGACTATGGAATGCTATCTTCAAGAAAGTTGGCCTAACAAAAGCTAGCAATTTCTCAATTGTGACTATACTTGGTAATAAAATAAAGATAAAAAATCAAACCTAGGGAGCATTTGCAAGTAAAGCAAGGGGCACATTGTCTCCATTACACTATAAGGCACAGGCCATTCTTCGATGGAAATACTGATCTTTTTTACACTAAAAAGTTTTTTTAATGAGCGCAAAAGTAGGTATTTATGTTGCTATTAGCATCAAAAAAGAAATATTGCTATATACGGACTCTGGTAAACATCACTATATAGCGACAGTGGTAAAGCCTCGCTATATAGTGACGCTTTACAGAAACATAAAAAAAACATTAGTAGGGCTAAACAGGGCCATAACAAGCCCTATTTTGTTCCAATAATGTCTTTCTTTTAGTAATTACAAAAGAATGTTTACAAGCACACAAGCGAGATAAAACTCCCAAACCTTGTTTGTTACAAATTTTCTCTTGTGAAAGGGGTGATACAAAATCGCTCAAATGAGCCGAGAGACAGAAGCATATACTTGCAAAAGACATACAACATTGTTTGTTACAAAATTACCCTTTCAATAAGGGTGGTACAAAATCGCTCAAACGAGTCGACATACAAAATCATATACATGACGAAGTATCTACTAAGTACTACTATAGCTACTCATCCGAATTATCCTTATCATCCTCATCATTGTCATGGTCACACCAGCCTCATCCTTAGCCCTCGTGAGCTACACCTGATCCCTAGCCCTCGTCGAAGTTGTGTAAGCCAAATCCCTCATCTCATCATCGCTCACCTTCGTTGATGGGACGTTCGAGCTTGTACCCTAAGAGTGAAACCATATTAATTGAAAATTAGCTTAGAACTTAAAGAATAAATCAATTTAGAAAGTGATATTACAAGTAGGAGTAGACTTATACCATGTGAGAAGCCACCTCAACCTAATCGATTGTCGCTCCCATGGCCTCCATCTCAATAAACCATAGCTTCGCTCCTATGTAAAACATGCATGTTGCCTCTTTGTCTATGGAAAGTCGACCCATCATAGCTTACTATGGGCTCAATTTATGAGAGTTAGATAAAGTGCATGCAATCTGTAGTAAAAGTAATAGAACAATAAATTAAATGAGAAGAAGTAGACTCCTTGCAATTTGAGCTCTACCTATCCACTACTTTGTTGAGCTAAGTCTTGTAGGCACCTGAATGTTGGATTTGTGCATTTTGAATTAGTGGGTTGCATGTTCTTCATCCAAAGCTCATGAATCACACCCATTGCCACTGGTTGTCAAACATAGGACTTGCCATTCTGGCAAGTCATCTCAAGGAAGCATGTCACATGGCACATCTCTCGGCCTGTCCAACCTCTCCCCTCCTCTTACCACATGGTAGATTTCTCCTACATTCCACTCTCCTTCCATGTGGCAACCCTTCCTTAAAGAAGTAGTAAGATAGGGCACTATCTGTATATATTAAAGCATCTTTGGGCCTTACTGTCCCCTATATGTGGTGCACCTCTGAAATTCGTCTTATGAGATAAAACACCATTCCACATAGTTATGCAGTTTGATTGTAAATTCCCATTCTAGGCTGAGAAATGCATGTGTTTACCATTTTTTTCTCTCTTTCATGAAGTAGATTGTAGAGAAGCCTCTACAAACATTCTAGTTATAACTTGACTAGAACTCCCACGAGCATAATGTGGGGAGGATGTAACGTCCACTTGTTATTGTAGCAATTCATTTAAGATTTTAATTAGCACTCACACCATCGTTCATAAGCATATCAAGCGCATTGCCCATAGTATGATCGAATGAGGCTTCTATGTTTTAAACTATGTAACTTGCATTGTAGTTGAAGCCGGTCATTCATCGATTGTATAGACTTACTTCTTCTATCTCCCAATGGTTTTCTTATTATAATTCTAATACCTATGTATCTATTTCTTGTCTCCAAACTTATATCTTAACAAATAAAGTGAATAGAATCCATAGAAATGCATCAATCCAATATCTCTAGATAATGTTTAACACCTTAGAAAAATTTAAAGTATGGTCCATGCAAGATATATAAAGATTTAGATCTAATAAAGAGGGGAACAATTTCGTGAAGAGAGCTTGTAACTATTACAAGGCCTTTTGCATTGAAGAAATTGGCACAAGAAAGGAAATTCTTCTTTGGAAAAAGACATACTATTGGCTGATATTATTCACATACCAGGGTAGTATTGTTAATGCTATAAGTAATACTCCAACAAACCATTTGCTCACATTTGAAATAAGAAAAAAAAGGAGGAGAAAAGAGAAATGAGCACTATAACAAACGAGCAAGTATAATGTATGTAGGATAAGGCCTTAGGCCAAATGATACACCAATAGAAGGGCCACAAAGAAATCGAGTTAGAAGCAGTGTACGAGAGCTTGCCGACATTTCCATAGGCTTGCCATTTAGGTTGGATTTGGTAAGCAAGCTATATTAAAAGCACTGAGATGTCTCCTAGCCCTCGAGCGTGCAACTCGTACACCAAGCCTTGGATTCTTTATCGTAAAGGTATGATAGGCCTGTGAGAGAATCACATTTTGATAATTGGCTCCAATCCTATGCATCGCTTCCTTCTCTAGCAAGTTCGGACAACTAAGCCCATCGGCGAACTCCAAGACATCGAGTGGATCCATCGTTTCCAGAATGTGAGTTTGGCATATGTCTATTAAAAGCGGTATATTATATTTGTTGCCTGCTAGAAGTAGTGCACGTGCGTGGTTTTGGAGCACGTGGAGTTCGAGGTGCCCAAAATTGATGAAGTCCACTAGGTGTTGCACCTCCGTCCGACTCATGCCAGGAATGGGAATCCATCGCTTGTTGATATTCACGAGAGCCCTGGAAATGAGAACGGGAGATCTCATGGCCTGCAATCACCGAGGCCCAAGAAGCATGTGACTTGCTGAAAGTTCAAACTATAGGATCTAGGAGGTTGTCTTTAGCAAAATTAGACGGCGAGTTCATATCAAGCGGAAGGAGGCTGACCAGAACGAAGCCATTTGCCTGAATTGACTGCCCATCCGCACTCACGAGCTCCAGGTCTCTGGGCAATCTGTCGTCCAAGCCCTGCTCTTCCCGTCCTTGCAAGAATTTCACTTGCTTTTCCGTGGCTTGTACATGTCGTTCGATGACTTTGAACGTGTCTTGGAATATACCCTGTTGACATCATGACACACTCACTCCTATACTATGACAATCTCTCTTCGAATGATACTAGCTTACTTTGCTAGTCACGAGTCAGGACTCACCTTTTGTCCCAATAACTCAATGCCCTCGGAAGTTCTCTCCCTCGTTTCGAGTTTCTTGCCCAGTTCGATCAGCACTCTTGCACCGATAAGACACCGGTTACATATACTGTAGCGTCTTAGGGCCTTACCGTCCCCCCGAGGGTCACAAACCGAGCACGCCATGGTCATCTCCAGGGGTGCGAGCGGGTCTAGTCACTTTCGGACCGTCTTCGAACTTCTTTATTTATAGGTTTATCCATGGTGAGTCGGGACGGAAAAGGATCAGGTCGAGCGCCTGCTACGCGAAAATTTGAGCATTAAATAAAGGCTGCTCCCCTTACTTATTTGCGGATTTGCGAGCATTGTGGAACGTTGCTCATTTTGATGCTTTATGTTTTTGTAGTTTATTGCCCAGGCCTTGCAAATGTTTGCCCTAGCTTCAGCCCAACCAATCGGCATTTTGGTTTTCAGCAAATTGCCAGCGCTTCAAGCCCACTCCCGCAAACCGGCATCTGCCTGTTTCCACTGCGTTCTTTCATGCTTACTCTAGAGTCGACACTCGAAAATCAACACGAGTATATAACTTCATATCTGAGGCTTGTAACTGTTCTTCTATTCTTAAAACAAAGCTGAACAACTGCCCGCCAAGCTTGATGGACGGTTTCGTGAGCAGAAGGTCGAACCGAAGCTAAACTTGGTTGATTTAAGTCCAATCCTACCCATTCTTCAAACTCAGCTAAGCTTCCATAGATGTCTCAGCCGCAGCTACAATCATCCTTTGAACATTAAGGATGGCGCTATTTTGTCTTGTTGTGCCCTGGACATGTACGACCTTTATACAGCAATAACCGGGTAAGATGTTCAGCAGATACATCAAAGAAACTTTGCTATCTAGCTAACATCCACCCTCAGGTGAGAAATAATTATTCAGCCTAGTCCGTGCAAATCTTATAATTCCTCCGATCGAAGATGAATCTTCAACAGAAGGGCGTGGGGTCGTTATTGAATATGTCTACCCCACCAATATGTTCCAGAATCCACACCTTTAGAACCGCAAACGACAATCTTACAGAGGGAAGTACTAACGCAAAGAAAGTAGATGACTGGCAACCAGGAACTAGAAATCTGTATCCTTAAATACCCGTCATGACTTTTGCGTCGAATGCTTTGGAACTGTAGCGCTATTCAGCACCTATGACGAGGTCTTGCGTCCTTCTACATGGTCTCTTCCACGACAAAACTAGTGCACTCCATTCTCCATTCGTTTGTTTTCCCTATGTCGTATAATTTCATTTGCATTCCCCTCTTGTCTTCTGGTCTTTTTGTTTAGCAGAAGTCTATTTCGATAAAAACTCTATGTGGATTCAATCGTCGTTCCTTTATAACGGGCTTAGGTTCTTTTTGTAAAGCGGGGTAGAAGTTCAAGGGGCCTAAACCAAACACAGGGAAGTTTGAGAGTAACTCTGTTTTGAATAAAGTCCAAGAACTTCCAACTATTGATTGTTTGTGTGAGATAGAAGAGTGCACAAGCATCTTTGAATTACGACCCAATATTGGGATAAAGCTTTTGAGAATTGAGTCAATTATATTTATCTTTTTCTCTATTAAGGAGAGGTTTGGGGGAGGACCATTGGAGAGATGAGTACTAAACCCATGCTTTGCATGGACAAAGATGCATGACCATCCTCAACCACTCCCCATCTGAAGCTGGATCTTTAATTCTTAAATTGCTAATCAATTCACCTTGCATACTTGCATTGGATTTTGAAATTTTGGCAAAGTCTTAACCCATGGCTCTGAGACCTTCCATCTCCTCCTTTCATTCCATTAACCTTCCATCTCCTCCTTCCTCCCGAAGGTGACGTTCCATCTCCTCCATTCCATTGACTTTCCACCTCCTCCCCCCTCTTGTCTTTCCACCTCCTCCCCCCTCCAAGCCTCCATCCAAGAGCTCCTTCTTTGTGACACGTGGCAGGGTCTTCTCCTCTAAGCTGCCAAGTGTCCTCTCTCTTTTTTTGGGGGTGTCCACAGTTAATAGGTTAAAGATGTGAGCCTTTGGATTTAATCCAACCAATCTCGATCATTAGATTGAAATCGGTTATGAAATTAGATTCACCCTCCATGGTCGGGAAGCTACTCTTTCAAATGTGCCATGTCAATCCTCTATTGTGAGTAGCGTCGTTATAACCCTACAATAGACTTCGCTCCCGTAATGATTCTCCATGGTTTCCTTCTCATCAGCATCAACCCATGGGTAGAACCAACCTGGGGTAGTGCAGAATGATTTTGAAGCTCTCATGTGGATGCAGTTCCAGATGAATCGCATTAAGATGGGGTGATATTGTATTACGTTTAGTAGAGCAGAAGTTACAATTTGCATGGTAGGCTACAATGGAGAGAGACAATTGTATGCTCTGTATGCGAAGGACTTTCTTTGTGTGGATTTGGATGTCCAACACAAGAATGACGATTCGAAGGCCTTCAGGTTGTTTATTAAAAATGGAGCTCCCACTCCATCTAAAATGTTGCTCTCACTTCCTCCCACAGGGACTTCTCAACTGTCCATAAGCTGTTTTTGAAGGGCACCCAAGTGGTGGTGAAGGAGCCTTTCTTGAAGTGCTCCATCAATGGCTACATAATACATTGTCATTGGATGTATCTCCTACACCCGAATAGTTATCGTTTCATTTTTCCCCATGTCAATGTATCAATCCTCAATTCATTTCCTCTTTCAATGATGAAATTCTATTCTCCTCTTCCATGCTCGTGTTCTTGTAGTTGCTTTGCAAACCTCTAGCCTTTGCTCTACCTCGTTTTTGGTATTCTCCTTTAAATTTTATTCAAATGTACAATAATCAATGCCTTTTTTTCTCCATGTTTAGGGATCCATTTAGGTGTGATTCCAAAAATCTCAACTTGTTTGCATTTCATTCATCATGCAATTCGTTCATCTGGTCTAACTGCATAAAGCAAGAATTTTTAAATGATGCATAGAAAATCAATTGTCACGCACATCGCAATAGACCTTCTGCGAGATTTGGCACTAATGTCATAAATGGTAAAACTCCAATCTCCTGTCTTGCGGTGAAGAAAAAGAAAACAACATTGCAAGAAGGGACCCAATTGGCTAATCATTTCCCCCTATGGACATCCCAGTCAATCTGATTAATTATACTTTAGCTAATCATTTCCCTCTATGGACATTCCTACGAATTTGTTTAATTGTTTCTTTAAACTCTCATCGACTTCTGTTTCCAATTTTTGAAAATAGAGCTCAGAGCTTGCCATGCAGCAAATTTGTCTTTTAGCCTTTAAACATATCATTACGTCCAATTCTTGGTCTGTGCAATGATGCTCCACTTCTTTCCAATGAGGAAATCAAAGCACTATAAATTAAACACCTCTTTTTTAAATAACACTTTTTGAAGGAGGCAAACTCTTTGTCAACAACCTCCATGACATTTGTTGCCAAAGGCAATTGCCTATGGGCTCTCTTTGAGTATTGATACCCTCAGGATTGGTGGAGGCTAACAGGAAGAAGGTAGTGGAAGACATGATGAATGTGTTGGGGGTGCAGATGGTGGAGAAGCAAGGGATGGAGGAGAAGCTATTAAAGACAGAGGCATATTTTTATGCTCAATAGATTTCGTGAAGAGGAGCTCAGTTCTTACGCAATGCAGATGGCTCCTCATTTGATTCATGTGGCTATGCCATGGGTTTGTGTGCTAGTGAGATTTAAAAAAGGGAGGTAGGATTTGTCAACTCTTAGAAGCATAATAGTTTACCATACTACATGGTATAAGGGACACGTTATTCCAATGGCAATCTCCCATAGATACAATCAAGACATGAGGTTGGTGTATGCAAAGGTATGCATGGGAAATGGTATCCATTGAGATTCCCTACGAGTCATGTAGCGAAAGGAAAGGAAAATCCAAGTGTTTGTGGAGAATAAAATAGAGAAGATGCCATATAAGAGCTACACATTGGTACATGGAGAGAGCATGCTTAGATGATCATCCCTTATGTGTATAAGAATTGCATGAATTGTATAATACATTAGAAGGAAAAGTTTGCAAGAGCTTGTCAACATCTATACTTACTAGACTATGGAATACTATCTTCAAGCAAGTTAGCCTAACAAAAGCTAGAAATTTCTCAATTGTGAATGTACTTGGAGTAAAATAAAGATAAAAAATTAAACTTAGGAAGCATTTGCAAGTAAAGCAAGAGGCACATTGTCTACATTACACTACAAGGCACATGCCATTTTTCGATGGAAATATTGACCTTTTGAAAAACTTCCTTTTGCATGAGTAGAGAGGGAGAACAAGTGTTAGGAGAGGGGCTAGGTAGGGGTGAAGAGTGTGGGAAAGAAAGAGGAGGAATGCGAGGTCACCGAATATAAGGTTGGAAGAGAGATTTTTGCTTTTCCTGCAATAGCATTGTGAAAGACAGCGTCACGTGGGGTTGCAGGTTTTAGCCCCAGGTGTCGCTATATAGTGACACTGGTCAGTCGCTATATAGCGACACTTAATATCCTAAAAGCATCACTATATAGCAATGGAATAGGAAAAAGTGTTGCTATATAATGATGGTTCAGGGCACTTAATCCAAGAAGAGAGAAAAGGAGCTCATGGGTGGCTATTTTTTGGATCTTAATGGATTTCCTTGCATTTTGTGTTGTAATTTTGGAGGTGTGTAGATGGAAGGGATGAGTGGCTTACAGAGAGGTTGTATTGTCATTGCACTCATTGCAAGCGAGAAGTACGACATCGACGCCATATTGTCATGCGCCACTTGCAGATGTATGGGGAGGAGCTTGAACCAATACCCACCATTGGTGGTGCACATGCTAATGGATCATTGGTAAGTCAATGCTTTTTGAGTTCGTCATTAATATTGCATGCATACACGACACAAAACCTTGAGACAAGATCTTATATTTACACAAAACCTTGAGACAGGATGAGGAGGGTGGCAAGCGTGTTCATATACCTTCACACTTTGAGCAAGAGTATAGTCTCTCGGATGTGCTAGATGATGACGAGGGTATGGTGGACATGATGGATTCTATTTTTAGGGGCACTACATCACATCTACACGTGATGTTCGAGTCTGAGGTCAATATGTGAGAGTTCCAATCAACACAGCTGTACGAGGGTTCTAGGATATCAAAACTACAGGCTTGTCTCTGAATCTTGAATCTGCAAAAGCAAAGTATGGGTGGTTGGATAAAAGTGTCTCGGCCTTAATGAGGTTAGCTCTCCGCATTAATTTGTCTCATTATTTGGATACTGTTTGTTTTGAGAATCATCGTGTATGTTTGAGAATCATTATTATTTGAAGCCTAGGTATGTTATAGCTGCAATAGGTTACTCCAAAAGATGTTGCCTGCACCAAATACCATGCCTGCATCAAGAGATGAAGCGAAGAAGATGCTAACAATGGTGGGTATGGATTATTATATCATCCATGCTTGCCGTTATGATTGTATTCTCTTTTGTCGTGAGCATGGAAATTTGGCTAGTTATCTGGAGTGTGGGGAACAACAATATAGAGATGACTTGCAGGGTGAGCAAATCTCGGTAAAGGTCTTGAGACACTTTCCCATCATTGCTAGAATACAGCACATGTTTCGATGCAAATCCATAGCGGAGTTGATGACGGCATGCATCTGATCAGTCCACTGATGACACATTGAGGATTCCCACAGATTGTGTAGCTTGGGAGAACATAGACAATCAGTGGTCAGACTTTGCAAGGGAGCCCCACGCAACCTACATCTTGGGCTCACCATGAACGGCGTGAAACCTTTCGAGTTACGCTCGACATCTTGGTTGACATGGCCCATAGTCTTGGTGAATTACAATATCTAATCATGGCTAACAATAAAGAAGGGACACCTCATGCTTGCACTGCTTCATAACAACACAAATCAACTATAGATTCGCTTGGTAGATGCGCAAAATAGCGAGCGCGTCTATAGGCATTGCTTGAGTAGAGGAATTACGGGTGCGTCTAATAGCGCATCTAACAACTCGTCTATTTGCGCATGTATTAACACATTTCTTTGCACGTTTAAACTGAGAAAATATGGGCCCATCTAACATTGTGTTTATCAGCATGTCTATTTGTGCATGTATTAACACGTCTATTTGTGCATTTAAACTGAGAAAATACTAACCCGTCTAACATTGCATTTATTAGCGTGTCTATTTGCACGTGTATTAGCGCGTTTATTTCCGCATTTACACTGGGAATTAGATGTGTATTTAGATGCGTATTTAGACGCAAACCAGAGAATACAGAAAGTGAGATTTTAGTGTACATCATTGCTTTACAAACATTGCCCATGATTACCAAAGCACATAAATTTAACAAAAACATCAATGCTTTTTTGCAAGCCTACATATACAAGATTTAAGTGAGGTGAGGAGAAGGAGACAATATGTAAAATAGTTTTGCCAATATCAATGATGGGCTACGGTTCAATCTCATCCTCAATGAGATCAACCCTTGCCAAACTATCTACTTCAAAATCTAAACAAGTGTTTAGATCTACAAATACATTCAACCCACTACTACTTGTGCTACTCATGTGCTCATTGAAATCAGCATCACTAATGGTAGGCTCGTCCTCATGGGTAATGGCCTCAATATCTGTATCTCCTATCTCATGATCATCCTCCTCTCTCATATCACGATCATCATTATGTCCATGGCCATGATCATCCTCCATATGCTCCATATTAGTAAATGTACTATACATCACTTTGGAATGTGGCATAATAGGTATGACATGCCACCATCTATTATTATCCACCATTGGTTGATAGACAACCTAATTCAAACACAAATACAATCATGTTATTTTCCTTGCCAAAACTTTGTGGAGTCAATTGTTACAAAGCCACTTGCATGGCGTTTGATTGTTGCATTAGGGCCTCCTTCCACCACGTCCTTGAACCACTTTACATCCAAAACATACACAAAGAAGCGTCAAAATTCAAGCTTAATAATATCTTGGATTATGCCACAATGATCATCCATGGCTCCATTGGCTCCCTCAAAGCTAGCAATGACGCCACAATCTTGTGTGTTTTTCTTATCATCAATCCGTTGTGTTTGAAAATGCTTGCCCTCATACCATATAGCATTGAACATAGTGCACTACACCAAGAAAAAATCAATTAAATAAGCAATCTAAATTATTGAAAGCTCCTAACTTATGCATAACATTCTATATACTGACCTTGCTCATGCATCCCCTAGCATACTCCCATTCTTCCATTGTGATATGCATCCCCTCTTCTTTCCCTGCTTTATCCATTTCATCAAGTAGCCAATCCACATGAATATCCTTTGGAAATGCTCTTAGATACTGAGGGTATGGCACACGAGATCCATGGTGTGTACGAAAGAGGGCCCTTTCTTCTTGTCTTCTTGCCTTTGCATCCTCGTATCTTGTCACCCATCTTTTCATCACATCACTATTAAGCATTCAATAGAGGTTGATACTATTATGCAACTCCATGTCTATTACTTTGTTGCGTCCTTTCCCTTGAGGCACAATAGAGGTCATCCTTAGGTCTTCATCATCTCTCCATAGTCGCGGGAGAGAGCTATTCTTGCATTTTGTCTCACAAAGACCTTCAAGGTCTTCATGAAGCGCTCGAGGAAGAACAACCATCATGCATGTATAGTACTACATATAGCAATCTCATCCACCAAATGCACTATAAGATGTAGTTGGCTTGTGAGAATAGAACATGGAAATGTCTCCTCCACTAAACAAACCACCTCCACTGATATAACTCGAGCATTCTCAAGCGTGGTGGGATCTATTTCCTTTGAGCTCACATACCTAGAAATGAAAAAGTATAGCATATTAGCAATATGCATTCAAACTTGCATGGAGCATTGATACGCATCATATTTTGTATCATGTAAAGTACCTCACAAGCTCACCCATCTTGTAAATACAATCTTTCATGTCCTTTGATGCACTACGTGAAATGCTAGTAGGTAGTATGAATTGAACCCATGAGGAGGTGGTTGATTAGTTGCTTATAATTATTCACTCACAAATTTGAAAGGAAAAAGATATTATGCACATAAAATACTTACTTGGAGCATCTTGTGCTAATCATGAGATTTCAAGCCATATAATTGCTCTACACCTCTTTTCTTGCTCTTTGTAAAGGCTCCCTTCAAACACCTCATGCATCACCGTCACCATCTCTAGCTTTGATAACATCCACAGTGCACGAGGTAAAAAAACATGCCCATTTGGTCTCTCTTGTGGCCAAGATTCACGCATCCTCCTTGTGGTACATAGATCCTCCCTTATGCCTATGGAATCTCGTGTCCCATTCAAATGCTCCCAAATGGTAGATACCACATTCTTGAAGATATGCATGGGATGAAGCAGGTGATTGATCTTGAGGTGGGACCAATATGGTAAACGATAAAAGATGGAGTATCTAAATAAAAGTTGGTGTTAGGGGGCAATCTTTAGTTACAGCCAATATAGCACACAATAGTTACAAACCCTTACTGGCTCATGCAAGTGGTGGAGGAATCATGGAACCGTCCCAAATTCTCATCCAATCTCCCGCGGTGAGTGATTGTGGGAGGACTTCATTCCAAGGGGCAACATATCTAGGATGATCAGGTGGGAGAAATCGATGGTGATTCTCATAGATGACCTTATTCAATGCGTCTGCCCATGAGGTAATTAGTGAAGGACCACAAACAGGACATGCATGGTAACCCGATGTAGTGAAACATGAACAATAGACCCAATTAAGAGTTGAAGGTGGGTTTAGGGTGCCACATCCTTTGCCTATTCATAATTAGAAGTGCAATGCTTACCTGAACACTCGCCATAGCCTGGGAAGTCATGAATCGTCCACATCAAGACTGCTTTGCAATTGAAGTCTCGTGACGAGGGAGGCCTGCTCACATCATGCACCTCGATACCTCTCCAAAGTATCTCTAGCTCATCAATCAAAGGCTCTAAATAAACATCAGGATTTTTGACTTTATGTTTCCCTGGAATTAGAAGGGACAGCATAACATGTCCTTTCTTAATAGCCATAGAGGGTGGAAGATTATAATTCACCAATATCACTGGCCATACACTATAAGAGGTGCTTTTGAGACCAAATGGGTTCACACCGTCCATACCCAATCCAAGTCTCAAGCTCCTAGGTTCTTCCTTGAAGTTTGGCCATGTGTCTTCAATATGCTTCCATGCAGGAGAGTCTGTGAGAGTTCTCCACTTGCCATTGGTTGATCGATGGGAGGAATGCCATGAGATGAGCTCTGCAATAGATTTGCACTTGAACATATGTTGGATGCGAGGGATTATGGGAAAATGTCGTAGAACCTTACGAGGCACGTCCAAAGTTTTGAGATCTGCTCTATATCTTGCTTCTCCACAAGTAGGACACTCTCTTGCATCCTGATGTAGTCCACGAAACAAAATGCAATCGTTGACACATGCATGGATGCACTTGTAATCTAATCCTCCAAGAGAGGTCACATGTTGCCTTCCCATATCTCTTGAGGTCGGTAATTTATTCTCCCTTGGAAGCATTTTACACAATAGCTTGCACATGAAGACCATAAATGAGGAAAAGCATTTGAGTAATTGACCCACTAGCATAATTCACCATGTTTGCAAAATAGACTTTAAAGCTTACTTGAGTAATGCATTCAAACTTCATTGCTCCATCCATAGATGGTTTGCAAGTTTAGTAACTCAAGGGAGGCACGTAGAACAGAGAATTTGCACCCCTCAAACAGTGGAGTCGATGTTGTAGTAAAAAGATCATCCTGCTCCATGCTATCATCCCTCCCTTGATGGACATATAAATCCCGCACCATATCATCAAAAACCTCCTCCTCCATGGCTTCATGAGGTAATGGCAGAGGGGTACTATCACCATCACTCCATGCATCCGTAACGGTCCCTCCTAAAGATCTCACCTCATATTGCCGATGCTTTGCCTCCTCACAGCGAGCATAGGGCAACATATGCGGGTGTGGCACTGCATCCTGTATCAAATTAAAACGGGATCATAACTCAAACATATGAACAACCATAGGTATCTCATTCAACCTTAACTTACAAACCCTTACCATGTTTACGGTCGCATCCCATTCTCCATAATTTGAGATGTGATTGAGTGTAATCCTGCGTGCACGATACATGTTTCCTCGACATCGATTACACATACATTTGATTTTTTGCTCCAACCACATTTCGCGATGGTGGATATGGAGGGATTCATCCTCATTGGAGCTACTTGTTGAAGATTAAGACATCCTAAAAACAAACAACCCAAAAAAATTTGCTTTTCTTTAAACATTTAATTTTAAACTGTGGCGCATCTAAAGGCACGTCTAAAACCGCGTCTGTCTATTCCGTGTTGCGTGTCTACAAGCACGTCTAAAACCACTTCTATCTATTATGTGGTGCGTGTCTACAAGCACGTCTAAAATTGCATCTGGTATGTGTAATTAGATGCACTATTAGACGTGCTATTAGACGTGTCTATAGACGCAGCTTTTAAACCTGCTTTTAGCACGCTCGCTTCGCTTTTCTTCACATTACTTATACTTCGCGCAGCTTGCTGGCTTCGTTATTAGGAGATCCACAATTTCGATGCTTAAGAGGAAGGCACCCATACTTACTTCCAAGCTTAAAGGAGTGGAGGGCGAACGAGGAAGAGAAGCAACTTTGAAAAAGGAGAAGAACCTTCCATACCTCTATCCAAGGTAAGTCTTTTTGTAGTTGATCTTTTTTGGAAGTTTGCTCTCTTTGGATTTGTACTTTCTCATATCCAAAAAATGCATGATTTGGGTATCAGTGTTATGTTTGTGTGTCGAGTGCATGTCCTTTTCTACTTTTTAGAAAAGTCCGTCTGTCGGAGCACGTCTATAGGCACGTCTCAGAGTGCATCTAAAACCACGTCTATAGGCGTGTCTAGATGCATGCCTAGCCTATTTGCAAACATAGATAGCCGCGTCTATAGACATGCTGTTATATGCAAAAATAGACGTGCTAATCAGATGCGTCTATAGATGCACTCGGACAGTAATCCTCTCTTTTCTTCCCCTTTCTTGTCAGCTCATCAGTAATCATCTTTCTTTATTTTTTCCAGTTCATCATGTGGCCAGGAAGCGCTTCGGGCTCACCTGATCTCCGGGAGTCTATTTTTAGGGACTTATATAACCTTTTAGGGCACCCTCCTAGTCTTGCGGAGCTATATGGGTATATGACGGGTACTCTAAACACCCCCCATAAGTCGGAACTATAGACTCCAAACCACCCCACACGAGCTGAGATCACCCCAGCAGAGTCAGCACAGCCCAGCTGCCTACACATCGCAGGCCCATCTTCCATGTCATCTTATGCCCCTTCCCCCATGCCGTTTTATGACCCTTCTGCCATGCCGTCTTATACCCCTTCCCCCATGCCGTTAGGAGGTCCTCCTGTCTCGCAAAGCCATTGGTGTACTCCTCGAGACTCAGTTCTCCAGCTATGAGTGGTCATCGTAGTCCCGTGCAGTCTCCAGCTACGAGTGGCCAATGTACTAGCTCGACACGACACGGTAGCAGGCGTAGTAGCAGGGAGAGTAGTGGGGGATGCATGGCACAATGCTTTGGGAGGGGTGGCGGTGGGGACAATGATGATTCAAATGATTTAGACGTGCCTCTGGGTGATGGTACGATATTCTATGACATCACTCAAACAAGAGGCATCTTGATAAATGCATGGGGCAAGGACATCATGGCCTTCATGCGCTTTGTAATTACTAATAATTACAGAGATTGCTTTATCCACTTCAAAGACCAGCCAAAGAGGTTGGCTGATGAGACCCTCACTACTGTTCGCTCTAGGTATAGCTTATAAGAGAGAAAGAAACATTAGATTGACATTTTCTTTTGCATATCAAGCACACCTACATGATATTTAGTCTACTCCAAATCAAATACAATGGATGGCCTATAGGCATGCTTGATTAACAAAGATGAAAGAGAACCTGCTTTCAAAATGATAAGATAATCAAAAGTAACTCTCACCTTCAAAATAACATAAAACATTTAGGAAATCAAAAGTAAATGATAAGATAATCGAAGAAAATCTAGCCTTCAAAACAATACAAAATATTTTGGAAGCTCCTTTGAATCAATCAGCTCATGGTGAAATTAATGCTTGATATAGAATATTTGGCAAGTCTCTTTAACCAAGATTTATGAAAACTTGAAGCTGTATCTAAACTTACTAGCAAAACATAATAATACATGTATTATCATTGTGAATAAAGCACAAAGCATATGAATGTAGTGGAATATAAATAATATGACCTTTCAAGTAGAATACCAAGAACAAGGCATTGTACTGAACTACGATGATATCATGGTTCCCAACCATGTACAACATTAAAGAAACTTGGTTTATCTTTATACCAACAGGCAAAGAAAAGCTCCAACATGTAGATGTATGTCATAGTGATTGCTGAAAAACAATCAAGTTTTATGAGGCACTCGAGTATAGATATTGATAGAGCTCTTTGGTTGAAGGATGCTCTATGAATGTTGAGTAGCAAAGCACTTACACAAAGACTCAGCAAGCAATGAACTAAATAAGAAATTGGTCAGTAAAGGATGTACTAAATAAAAACTAGCTTAATATATGTGAAGCATTATTGGCTTTTACTTTTGCAAAAGTAGCATGAAGCCACAAGTGATGAAGCACTAAACTTTTGTTTTCACTGATGACCTAATAGAAATAAAAAATTGTTTTCATATGATAGATAACCTTTTGTCCAAGTGATTTTCTCAATCAACTTTCTGGTCTATTGAACATATATAATTATCACTACAAAAGCATGTAGATTGGCTACCGTACACTTAACGACAAGATTGAGACTCTACTTGGCATTCATTAGATAAGATCTTGATCCCTAAAGATTGACTATCCTTATAATGACCTTGCGCTCTTGGTTTTTATGGATATGATCGATGGGTGTTGGGTCTCCTCTTCATCTAAATTTTATGGAGTCCTATAGCTGAATAAGTTTGCTTTATGTGATTGAGCAACTTATTTCTTCATGTGCAAATGTAAAAGCATGATATGATCCAAGGGAACACAAATATTGAGTGCAAGATGGTGTGATGAACTAGTGGAGACTTAAAGCGGGAGGGTGACACCGTATCAGGAAGCCTCTTATCATTAAATATAAATATATATATATATAATTCCTTTTGCTTTTGCTTCAAATATTGTTGAGTCTATGAAAGTATGAACCTTTTTCATCCTCATGTCCTAGATCAATCACTACAAGGCATAGGCCCTTTTTCGACGAAAATACCGACGTTTTTTACATTCAAATTTTTTTTTTAGATGGACGCAAACATCATTATTAAAGTCGTTAAAAGCGTCAAAAAAGAATGCTTGCTATAAAATGTCGCCATATAGTGACGCTGTTAATCATTGCTATATAGTGACACTAAGAATCATCGCTATATAGTGACACTGGTAAACGTCGCTATATAGGGACGATTAATAGAATTTTAAAAAAAGCATTAGTGGGGCTAAACAGAGCCATAGCAAGCCCTGTTTGCCCCACTAAAAGTTTTTTATTTAAATAATTACAAAAAAAAGTTTTTTATTACAAAATTTTCCTTGCGAAAAGGGCGATACAAAATCACTCAAATGAAATGATCGAGCAACAAAAGCATATACATGTCGAAGATATACAACATTGTTTGTTACAAAATTACCCTTTCGAAAAGGGTGATACAAAATCGCTCAAACGAGCTGATATACAAAATGACATACATGGCGAAGTATATGCACACTGCTACTACTACTACTACTCATTTGAATTATCCTCATCATCCTTATCCTCATCCTCATCTTGTTGGCCTGATCCTTGGTCCTCGTGAGCTGCGCCTTGTCTCTGACCCTCGTCATGTGTGTCTGATCCCTGGCCTTGGTGATCGCTCGCCTCCAGTGATGGGATGCTCGAGCTTTGACCAATTCACGAGAGTTAGATAAAGTGCATGTAATATGTAGTAAAACAAATAGAACAATACACTAAATGAGAAGAAGTAGACTTACCACGATTGCCTCGAATGCCAACCATCCGCTTGCACCAAAATGTGAAGTACCTATGGTGTCCAGCCATCCCCTCATAGCCCTATGGTGGTGGTGGTAGGCTGTCTCGACAGGAGTAGGGTATCTACCCACGATCTCAAGCTGCAAGAAGACACAATTTGCGGAGGGATTAGTACAAAGAAACAACCTCCTAATAAGCTACATAAGCAATATAATTTGAGATCGATACTTACAAATTGGGCCTCCCATGATTCAACACCCCCTGCTCCAAAATGCATGCTTCCATATTGCTCCATCTGGATCCTTCGTGCTTCCATGTGCTACAGATTGGGGTCCTCCCTCGCTGACTTCGTTGCTTTCTTCCACTCACACTTATGAGTGGTGTGGGGCGGGCCCCTTGGTGGTTGACCTCCCTCGAGCCTGGCAAGCTCCGCTAGTGCCTGCCTCTTAAGCAAAGATCTTTTATTACCAAGTATCGTAACAATCTTCGACTTGGCCCATTTATCTATGAACTGGGGATTGGGGGGGTTAGGATACCTCGCTTGACTTGCTCGTCATGTATTCAATACTAGCTTCACTTTCATAAGTTGGTCCATCCTATGAAAGAACAGGACTTGCTGAATGTTTTATGTTAAAATTGTTACATGTTTTCTTTCAATGTTTCTTTTCTATTTAGCTTTGATATTATTACTCCTTGGATACATTACTTCACATATGCAAAGATGCTTCTCACATGTTTTCTTGTTGTTTTCAAGGCACTCATTTATTTTTAAGGTGAGCTCATATATTCTCTTTCATCACACTCAGTTTAGTACATGCAAGTTTGCACAAATGCCTAGATATAATCCAACGGATTAAATGCACATTCAATACCTACATGATGAGTATATCTACTTTGTTTTTCATAGTCATCTATATTTACAAGTGCATGCAAGGTCTTGCTAGGCCAATGATTTCTTCCTTCTTTGTCGATTAACTTATTGATGACTTATGGTATGTATTTACTTATTGATTCAAACAAGGCATACTTTTATTTCTCCCTTTATGTGGTGAGGTACACTTATATGTATTTCATGGTGATGAACACCTATGGCTAACTTAATGAGTACTGGTTTGGGCGTGGCATCTATGGATTACTTATTGCATACTTGTTTAAATGTGGCAAGGTTCAATGTCTTTCACGTGAGAATATTTATGAACACATATGGCTAATTACTTGAACTTACTTATTTGGATGTGGAATATGGCTAACTACTTGAGTACTCATCTGGACATGGTACATGGATTATTATTGACTCCTAATTTCGATGTGACACATATTTACTCGTCTGAATGTGATACATGGATTATTACTAAGTCCTTGTTTGGATGTGACATATATTTATCTGGCTTTCACGATGGACACATATGGATTACTTATTGAGTACTCATTTTGACATGGTCATATTGCGTACTCATTTGCATGTGGCAAGGTTCAACTTCTTTCAGATGAACACATATGGGTTACTTCTGGAGTACTCGTTTGGACATGGCACATATGCATTATTGTTGAGTACTTGTTTGAACGTGATCACCATTCCTGGATGCCCATTTTCTTGGTTTCTTCTAGATGTTCTTTGTAATCTCGAATGCTCGTCTTCCTGATTGTTTGGTACTTTCGGATGCAAAGAGCTTGTTATTTCATTCCCACTATGATTATGTAAGCTGTGTCTAATCCACACAAGCTTGCCTCTTGTCATACATGCATGGCTTATTCTCATTGTATTTTTGGTTGTTCGATACTTCTGGCTGCCCAGTTGTTTGGTACTTCTGGGATGCCCAATTGTTTGTATTTCTAGTTTTCGATACTTCTAGCAGACAAGTTGTTCGGTACTTTAGGATGTTTGGATGCTCGTTGTGTTTCTAGAATATTGGTTCTTGATTTGCAGGATCATTATGGGCTCGTATTTTTGGTTGTTCAGTACTTTCGGTTGCCAAGTTGTTCGGTACTTCTAGGATGCTCAATTATTTGGTACTTTCTGATGTTTAGATGCTCATTGTGTTTCTAGATTATTGGTTCTTGATTTGTAGGATCATTATGGGGCTTTCTGTTGTGTTGCTATGGCTTTCTTACACTATGCAGGCGACATTTCAGCCTTGGCTTTATGGGACATATCAAATTCGATACTTCAAGATGCCCGAATGCTCGTTGTGTTTTTGGATTATTGGTTCTTGATTTGCAAGAACTTATGGGTCTTCCTATCGTGTTGCTACAGCTTTCTTACACTACCCAAGAGACATTTCAGCTCTGGCTTTGTGGACATCTCAAGTCATCCCTCCATACTCATCTTTGGAGTGACCAAAGTAATTTTCTCATACATTCATCCTTGGTACAATAGAAACAGACATTTGAATATTTGCTGTGTTCATATACACTGCATGAAATAGGTCATTTTATGTGGATGAATTGTGCAAAACATGAAGGCATGATTATAAAGGTTTAAGGAGGTCTGACTAGATTGAACTTGGAGACAACAAGCTCTGCTATTAGATGAAGAGCTCAAACATCGAACTTGAAGATCTCAAGCGTTGATTATGCATCATCACTATGTCAAACATATTGAGATTCCTAGGAAGATTTTTCTATTTTTCACACGTACTTTTCACTATATCATGCACCAAACATAGTTCCTATACTTTGCACTATAGTATGGACAAGTGCTTGTCTTATGCCCTTGTACTATCTATATGCAATTCACACTGTATCATCCAGCATTACACTATATCATTCAAAATGGCATATGGCCATCCTTTGTATATATTTTCACATAGATATATGTAGTGGCTTGGGTTTTTTCTGTTGTACTCCCCAAGGGTTTTTTTTTCATCTGTAGCTAGAGAGCCTAGTTTGAGTGGGGGTGTTAGAGCTATATATAGCTTGCCCTAACTCAGCCTAGTCCTCAACTATATATATGCCTATTATGTATGAATAGAATCACTTTCTTGGGAGCAACTCTTGTGTCGATCTCTCTGCTATTTCTCTTCCTCTCAACACAACTCTTGTGTCCGTCTCTCTCCTCTTTCTCTTCCTCTCAACACATTCATGCAATCACGTATTTCCATCATTCAATATGCAATCCTTTTTTTGGAAGTGGAAGTGGAAGGGGAAGGAAAAGAGAAGGAAAAGGAAGGGGAAAGGGAAGAACATATAAGATTGTAGGAGTGCATGTATAGATGCGTCTAATAGCACATCTATAGGCACAATTGTCTATTTTTCAAAAAGATAGATGCATCTATAGATGCACTGTTAGACGCATCTATAGATGCACTGCGATAGACACCTTTTTCTAAGAATTTAAAAAGGACATGCACCCGACCACACTAGTACAAAAAACATCCATTCAACTTGCATATGACAAAGGATGAATTCAAAGAGAGCAACTTTTAATGAAGATCAACCATCAAGAGACTTACCTTGGATAGAGGTATGGAAGCTTCTTGTCCTTCTTCAAAGTTGCTTCTCTTTCTTCTCTTCCTTGTTCACCCTCTGCTTCTCTTTCTTCTTCTCCTTGTTCGCCCTCTTCTCTTGTGTACCAGGGGATGATTGTGTAAGCCTAGCTCGATGAGTGTGGGTGCTTGGAGATAAATGTGGATGCTCGAAGCTATGTCTGTTAATAGGAAAGCAAGCCGTGCGATGTTAAAAGTATGTGAAGAAAAGCAAGCGCGCTAAAAGTAGGTTCAAAAATCAGCTTGCAGTCGATGCATCTTAAAGTGTGTCTATCTATGTGTCTATTTACGTGTCTATCGATGCATCTAAAGTAAGTTTTAGATGCACCTATAGATGGGCTCCACAGTACAGACGCAGTGTTAGACACACTTTTAGATGCTCCACCGAGTTTTGACATTTACAACTCATCCAAGAACAAATTTTTTGGGTTGTTTATATATAGGATGTCTTCATCTTCAACAAGTAGCTCTAGTGAGGATAAATCCCTCCATATCCACCATCACAAAATGTGGTTGGAGCAAAAAATCAAATGTATGTGTGATAGATGTCAAGGAAACATGTATTGTGCATGCAAAATTACATTCAATCACATCTCAAAGTAGGGAGAATGGGATACGACCCTAAACATGGTAAGTGTTAAAGAGTTAAGGTTGATTGAGATACATATGGGTGTTCATGTGTTTGAGTTATGATCCCATTTTAATTTGATACAGGATGCAGTGCCACACCCACATATGTTGCCCTATGCTCGAGGAGGAGAACTGTCAATGATATGAGGTGGGATCTTTAGGAGGGACTATTACGGATGCATGGAGTGATGGTGATAGTGGCCCTTCACCATTACCTCATGAGGCCATGGAGGAGGAGGTGTTTGATGATATGGACGTGTAGGATTTATATGTCCATCAATCCTCAGGTAGGGATGATAGCATGGAGCAGGACAATCTTTTTACCGCAGCATCGACTCCACTATTTGAGGGGTGCACATTCTCTATTCTACGTGCCTCCCTTGAGTTAGTAAACTTGCAGACCATCTATGGATGGAGCAATGCGAGTTTGAATGCATTACTCAAGTAAGCTTTAAAGTCTATTTTCCAAACATGGTGAATTATGCTACTGGATCAATTACTCGAATGCTTTTTCTCATTTATGGTCTTCACGTGTAGGCTATTGTGTAAAATCACTCATTGTAAACTATATCCCTTTGCATCAGTTCTAAATTTTCTTGTCGGTAGAGATTCCACTTCCATATTCATTACATTTGTAGTTAATATGTCACAGTTGGAGAAATTGCTACCTTTTTATAGCCTAACTTGCTTGAAGGAAACATTCAATAATTTGCTAAATGTAGGCTTTGTCAAGATCTATTTTCTAAGTTTGGAAAGTATTAAAAATTAGCATTTTAAGTGCCCTTTAAGGAGCATTGTCACATTATCTTATAAGATTTCCATATTCAAATTCGTTCAACTAGAAACCATTGATCATGATGCAATTATGTATGTATGATATATTGGAACTTGGAATCCCATAACTGAGATGTAAATGAAATATAAATGGCTTGGAAGAACCAAATTTCATTTTTTGTCATGCAAGTACCCTTTATCAATGTCAAGGATCTTTTGTATTAAAAGTGGTATATGTTGATACAAGGATGGAGGGGGGGGGGGGGCTAGTGCAAGCATGCAAGAAGAACACAAATTCAGAACTAAAGGGTTGTAATAAAATGAGGCAATATGAATACATAATCTATTGTGATTGTCTCAAAGAGCCTAATGAACAAATCATCGTGCACTTATATGTATGACCAATCATCAAGGCTCCTAGTTTCACACTTTTAAAACTTCCACATATGAAAAAAAAAAAGGTATGGAAATACATTTCTATTTTTTGTCCTCGAGCTTAGAGAAGCAAAATGCATGAAAGCTGTCGAGAGTATCTACTTTAATTCTTATAAGCTCCTATTTTTTGCTGTTGCATTGTGAAAGTCTTATCATATCATATTTTGTTATAGTCCTTTTATGTGAATGTAGTAATCCAATGCATCTCTACGCAATAAAGCCGAGAATATTTCCTTTAATTTTAGTGTTCCCTTGCTAGAGAGATTTAATTTTAGTGTAGTAATCCTTTTATATGCATGTAGCAATCCAATGCATCTCTATGCAACAGAGCCAATAATATTTCCTTTAATTTTAGTGCTCCCTTGCTAGAGATCTTGATATACATGTCATTATAGCATTTTCTCTCAAGAATGTGTAAGCACAAACTAAATGAACCTGTTGTGAAATTATGCTCATGCTCCTAATATCAATGTCTATGGTTAGTATTCCTCACAATGACATAAGAAATTCCATAATATGGTTCAAAGAATTTAGTAAGGATGTCATGCTTTGAATGCATGCCTTCACTTGGTCAATCTTGTCATGTATGATACAAAAATTGTGCCACGCATAGTACGAGCTTCTAAATTTTATTAATACTACTACACACAAGCCTTATTTAGATGGTTAAGCATCGACGTTTAGTGCACATGGGGCGCTAATCATCGGTAAGTAAAGCAGGGTTAGAAAAGTGTCACTATATAGCAACTCTATATAAACCTCACTATATAGCGATGTTTATATAGAGTCGCTATATAGCGACACTTTCTAGACATGTAGAAGTTTGTTATATAGTGACTCTGAGATGCTTTCCTACAGTGACATTTTACATTGAGTGTTTTTCCTCATACCGACCTTTAAAAGATAGTTTTTCCCAATGAATTTTTTTTTCTCTTTTCATACATGTTTGATCCTTTGAAAAAATAAAAGTACAAGAGCATGTACATCAAGTTTGAAGCTCATATATTCATGTCCAAGTTTGAGATGAAAAATCAATGAAGAGCATTTACATCAACGGTTTCATCCCGAGCCAAGTCTAGCATGAGAAAAAAGTCTATCTGCAACTCTATACCGAGTTGATCTCCTATATCATCATCGTACTTTGACATCATACGTTCACCTAAGACTTGATCATCTTCTTCAATAAAGTCGGGTGATTCTTGATTATTGTCATCTTCTTTCTCAATATCGTGATCTCCATCTTCCTTTTGTATAATGTCATTATGCGCATCTTCGTCTTGGCTCATATTATGATTTTCATCTTCTTTGCTTAGATCCATCTTGATCAATTGGATCTGGCATTGGTAGTGGCATATCCATATCCACATCTCTATCTGTAAAAATTTGCTTACTTCATGGTGCAAACTTGGATCACGTACCACCATCTTGGATCAGAATGATTCGGATGAAAAACCACCTATATTGCAGATGGGTGCCAAATGCCATCAATTATATATATGAAATTATGCTTAAGTACATGTACCAATTGATCTTAAGAAACAAAAGCTTCGATTAATTAAATCATTAGTGTGCACCTACTCACGATGCTTAGGAAGAACAAAAGCATCACTTTCATCGGTCCAAAGTTTGGTGCTATCTATTGCAAAGAAACCACTACTGTCTTTCCTCACTGTCGCATGGGGACCATTGTAAATAGTTCTAAACCATTTTACATCAAGAATGAAAACACTAAATCATTTGAAATCGATTTCAGCTATGTGGAAAAATGTGGCCAAACATTATCGCACACAATTGATAGTGTATAACCACCTAGCCCACATGCGAGGTCATTGAATATAAGGTGGGAGGAGAGATTTTTGCTTTTCCTGCAATAGAGATGTGAAAGATGGCATGCGGGGTTTCGGATTTAATCTCCCAGTGTCGCTATATAACAATGATGGTCAGTCGCTATATAGCGACGTCTATATCCAAAAAGCATCTCTATATAGCAATGAAACAAGGCAAAGCATCGCTATATAGCAATGGTTCAGGGCAAAGAGTAGCTATATGGCAACGGTTGAGGACACTTATTGTCAGAAGAGAAAAAGGAGCTCATGGGTGTCCATTTTTTGGATCTTAATAGATTTCCTTGTAGCTCATGTTGTGATTTTGGAAATGTGCAGATGAAAGGGATGAGTGGAAGCTCATCAGATGATGCGCTAATGCCTGGGAGCATAGAGTGGCTTATAGAGAGGTTGTATTGTCATTGCACTCATTGCAAGCAAGAAGTACGACATCAACGTCGTATTTTCATGGGCCACTTGTAGATGTATGGGGAGGAGCCCGAACCAGTACCCACCATTGGTGTTGCACATGGTGAGGGATCATCGGTAAGTCAATGCTATTTCAGTTCGTGATTAATATTGGATACCATTATTACATGAAACCTTGAGACAAGATCTTATATTTACACGAAATCTTGAGACGAGATGAGAAGGGTGGCGAGGGTACGCATATCCCTTCACACTTTGAGCAAGACTATAGTGTCTTGGATGCGCTAGATGATGACAAGGATATGGTGGACATGATGGATTCTATTTTCAGGGGCACTACATCACATGTACTGTTATGGATAAAATTGTCCAAGGAAAAAGGCATTAATATGTGTGTGTGTTTGTATATGTGGCAATAATATAATAAAATATGGTGTGCATAGGGCCCAGGGTTGAGGTGGGAAGGCATGACCATGTGCCACCCTTCTACGTAAGAGGACCCATAAGGTGTGTTGTACATAATCCATGGTAGTAATATTATACAATGTAAGGTGGCATGGCTCCTCCATGTGCCACCCCTTCACCTAGGCTACATTTAGTGAGTTATGGCTCAAAGTCCATGGGAGAAGTAATATAAAATAGGTGGAGATGGATATTATATTGGGTTTTTCCCTCCATATAGGATAGGCCCATGTGGGGGAGGTATAGAAGGTCCAAGAGAGCAAGTTAAATAATGGGAAAAGTAGGATGAGGTGGCAAGATTCTTTGTGCCAACCCTCCACTTATCCTCCTAGAGGTTTGAACATATTATAAAATTGGGAAGAGACCAAGGGAGTATCATAGACTTGAGATATGGGGCTTGATTTATGTGGAAAATTGAGGCAAAGGGTTGTCACACACAATTGAGAGTGCGTAACCACCTAGCCCACATGGGAGACTTTTCCACACACACCATGCATGTGGGAGGATGCATTAATACGGAGAGACCCCCTCTTTTGGCTATAAAAGGAGGAGGATATTCCTTGATGAGACATGCTCATTCTTGTAAAGCCACCTAGCTAGTACTTTGATATTTCCCTCTCATCCTTTCTTTCAAATAAAGCATGGTCCTCTTCCCTTGATGTCTCCATCTTTACATTCCTCCATATGCAAACTGCTACTACTACTATACTAATTCGAATTATCCTTGTCATCCTCATCCTCATCCTCATCTTGTTGGCCTGATCCTTGGTCCTCATGAGCTGCGCCTTGTCCCTGACCCTTGTCACGTGTGTCTGATCCCTGGCCTTGGTGATCGCTCGCCTCCGGTGATGGGATGCTCGAGCTTTGACCAATTTATGAGAGCTAGATAAAGTGCATGTAATATGTAGTAAAACAAGTAGAACAATACATTAAATGAGAAGAAGTAGACTTACCACGATTGCCTCGAATGCCAACCGTCTGCCTGCACCATAATCTGAAGTACCTATGGTGTCCAGCCATCTCCTCATAGCCCTATGGTGGCAGTGGTAGGCTGTCTCGACAGGAGTAGGGTATCTGCCCACGATCTCAAGCTGCAAGACGACACAATTTGTGGAGGGATTAGTACAAAGAAACAACCTCCTAATAAACTACATAAGCAATATAATTTGAGATCGATACTTACAAATTGGGCCTCCCATGATTCAACACCCCCTGCTCCAAAATGCATGCTTCCATATTGCTCCATCTGGATCCTTCGTTCTTCCACGTGCTACAGACTGGGGTCCTCCCTCGCTGACTTCGTTGCTTTCTTCCACTCACACTTATGAGTGGTGTGGGGTGGGCCCCTTGGTGGTTGACCTCCCTCGAGCCTGGCAAGCTCTGCTAGTGCCTGCCTCTTAAGAAAAGATCTTTTATTACCAAGTATCGTAACAATCTTTGACTTGGCCCATTTATCTGTGAACTGGGGATTGGGGGGGTTAGGATACCTAGAGCGAACAGCAACAAGGGTCTCATTAGCCAACCTCTTTGGCTGGTCTTTGAAGTGGATAAAGCAATCTCTGTAATTGTTAGCAATTATAGAGCGCATGAAGGCCATGATGTCCTTCCCCCGTGCATCCATCAAGATGCCTCTTGTTTGAGTGATGTCATAGAATATTGTACCATCACCCGGAGGCATGTCTAAATCATTTGAATCATCATCGTCCCCACTGCCACCCCTCCCAAAGCACTGTGCCATGCATCCCCCACCACTCTCCCTGCTACTACGCCTGCTATTGTGTCGTGTCGAGCTAGTACATTGGCCACTCGTAGCTAGAGACTGCATGGGACTACGATGACCACTCGTAGCTGGAGAAGTGAGTCTCGACTGTACAGGAGTACGCCAACGGCTTTGTGAGACAGAAGGACCTCCTGACGGCATGGGGGAAGGGGCATAAGATGGCATGGTAGAAGGGGCATAAAACAACATGGGGGAAGGGGCATAAGATGACATGGAAGATGGGCCTGCGCTGTGTAGCCAGCTGGGCTGTGCTGACTCTGCTGGGGTGATCTCAACTCGTGTGGGGTGGTTTGGAGTCTATAGTGCCGACTCGTGGGGGCTGTTTAGAGTACCCGTCATATACCCGTATAACTCCGCAAGACTAGGAGGGTGCCCTAAAAGGTTATACAAGTCCCTAAAAATAGACTACCGGAGATCAGGTTAGCCCGAAGCGCTTCTTGGCCACATGATGAACTAGAAAAAATAAAGAAATACGATTACTGATGAGCTGAGAAGAAAGGGGAAGAAAAGAGAGGATTACTGTCCGAGCACGTCTATAGACGCGTCTGATTAGCACGTCTATTTTTGCGTATAACAACATGTCTATAGACGCGGATGTCTATGTCTGCAAATAGGCTAGGCACGCGTCTAGACACGCCTATAGATGTGGTTTTAGATGCACTCTGAGACGTGTCTATAGACATGCTCCGATAGACAGACTTTTCTAAAAAGTAGAAAAGGATATGTACCCGACACACAAACATAACATTGATACCAAAATCATGCATTTTTTGGATATGAGAAAGTACAAATCCAAAGAGAGTAAACTTCCAAAAAAGATCAACTACAAAAAGACTTACCTTGGATAGAGGTATGGAAGATTCTTCTCCTTTTTCAAAGTTGCTTCTCTTCCTTGTTCGCCCTCCTCTCCTTTAAGCTTGGAAGTAAGTGTGGGTGCCTTCCTCTTAAGTGTAAGCTTGGAAGTAAGTGTGGGTACCTTCCTCTTAAGCATCGAAATTGTGGATCTGCTAATAACAAAGACAACAAGCCGTGTGAAGTATAAGTAATGTGAAGAAAAGCGAAGCGAGCGTGCTAAAAGCAGGTTTAAAAGCTGCGTCTATAAACACGTCTAATAGCACGTCTAATAGCGCGTCTAATTACACAGACCAGATGCAATTTTAGACGTGCTTGTAGACACGCACCACATAATAGATAGACATGGTTTTAGACGTGCTTGTAGACGCGCAACACAGAATAGACAGACGCGGTTTTAGACGTGCCTTTAGATGCGCCACAGTTTAAAATTAAATATTTAAAGAAAAGCAATTTTTTTTGGGTTTTTTGTTTGTAGGTTGTCTTAATCTTCAACAAGTAGCTCCAATGAGGATGAATCCCTCCGTATCCACCATCGCGAAATGTGGTTGGAGCAAAAAATCAAATGTATGTGTAATCGATGTCGAGGAAACATGTATCGTGCACGCAGGATTACACTCAATCACATCTCAAAGTATGGAGAATGGGATGCGACCGTAAACATGGTAAGGGTTTGTAAGTTAAGGTTGAATGAGATACCTATGGTTGTTCATATGTTTGAGTTATGATCCTATTTTAATTTGATACAGGATGTAGTGCCACACCCGCATATGTTGCCCTATGCTCACTGTGAGGAGGCAAAGCGTTGGCAATATGAGGTGAGATCTTTAGGAGGGACCGTTATGCATGGAGTGATGGTGATAGTACCCCTCTGCCATTACCTCATGAAGCCATGGAGGAAGAGGTTTTTGATGATATGGTGTGGGATTAATATGTCCATCAAGGGAGGGATGATAGCATGGAGCAGGATGATCTTTTTACTACAACATCGACTCCACTGTTTGAGGGGTGCACATTCTCTGTTCTACATGCCTCCCTTGAGTTACTAAACTTGCAAACCATCTATGGATGGAGCAATGCAAGTTTAAATGCATTACTCAAGTAAGCTTTAAATTCTATTTTGCAAACATGGTGAATTATGCTAGTGGGTCAATTACTCGAATGCTTTTCCTCATTTATGGTCTTCATGTGCAAGCTATTGTGTAAAATGCTTCCAAGGGAGAATAAATTACCGACCTCAAGAGATATGGGAAGGCAACATGTGACCTCTCTTGGAGGATAAGATTACAAGTGCATCCATGCATGTGTCAACGATTGCATTTTGTTTCGTGGACTACATCAGGATGCAAGAGAGTATCCTACTTGTGGAGAGGCAAGATATAGAGAAGATCTCAAAACTTTGGACGTGCCTCGTAAGGTTCTATGACATTTTCTCATAATCCCTTGCATCCAACATATGCTCAAGTGCAAATCTATTGCAGAGCTCATCTCATGGCATTCCTCCCATCGATCAACCGATGGCAAGTGGAGAACTCTCACGGACTCTCCTGCATGGAAGCATATTGAAGACACATGGCCAAACTTCAAGGAAGAACCTAGGAGCTTGAGACTTGGATTGGGTATGGACGGTGTGAATCCATTTGGTCTCAAAAGCACCTCTTACAGTGTATGGCCGGTGATATTGGTGAATTATAATCTTCCACCCTCTATGGCTATTAAGAAAGGACATGTTATGCTGTCCCTTCTAATTCCAGGGAAGCATAAAGTCAAAAATCCTGATGTTTATTTAGAGCCTTTGATTGATGAGCTAGTGATACTTTGGAGAGGTATCGAGGTGCATGATGTGAGTAGGCCTCCCTCATCACGAGACTTCAATTGCAAAGTAGTCTTGATGTGGATGATGCATGACTTCCCAGGCTATGGTGAGTGTTCAGGTAAGCATTGCACTTCTAATTATGAATAGGCGAAGGATGTGGCACCCTAAACCCACCTTCAACTCTTAATTGTGTCTATTGTTCAGGTTTCACTACATCGGGTTACCATGCACGTCCTGTTTGTGGTCCTTCGCTAGTTACCTCATGGGTAGACGCATTGAATAAGGTCATCTATGAGAATCACCATCGATTTCTACCACCTGATCATCCTAGATATGTTGCCCCTTGGAATGAAGTCCTCCCACAATCACTCACTACGGGAGTTTGGATGAGAATTTGGGACGGTTCCATGATTCCTCCACCACTTGCATGAGTCGGTAAGGGTTTGTAACTATTGTGTGCTATATTGGCTGTAAATAAAGATTGCCCCCTAACACCAACTTTTGTTTATATACTCCATTTTTTATCATTTACCATATTGGTCCCACCTCAAGATCAATCACCTGCTTGATCCCATGCATATCTTCAAGAATGTGGTATCTACCATTTGGGAGCATTTGAATGGGACATGAGATTTCGTAGGCATAAAGGAGTATCTATGTACCACAGGGAGGATGCGTGAAGCTTGGCCACAAGAGAGACCAAATGGGCATGTTTTCTTACCTCGTGCACTGTGGATGTTATCAGAGCTAGAGATGGCGATGGTGATGCATGAGGTGTTTGAAGGGAGCCTTTACAAAGAGCAAGAAAAGAGGTGTAGAGTAATTATATGGCTTGAAATCTCATAATTGGCACAAGATGCTTCAGGTAAGTATTTTATGTGCATAATATCTTTTTCCTTTCAAATTTGTGAGTGAATAATTATAAGCAACTAATCAACCACCTCCTCATGGGTTTAATTCATACTACCTACTAGCATTTCACGTAGTGCATCGAAGGACATGAAAGATTTTATTTACAAGATGGGTGAGCTTGTGAGGTACTTTACATGATACAAAATATGATGCGTATCAATGCTCCATGCAAGTTTGAATGCATATTGCTAATATGCTATACTTTTTCATTTCTAGGTATGTGAGCTCAAAGGAAATAGATCCCACCACACTTGAGAATGCTCGAGTTATGTCAGTGGAGGTGGTTTGTTTAGTGGAGGAGACATTTCCATGTTCTATTCTCACAAGCCAACTACATCTTATAGTGCATTTGGTGCACGATGGTTGTTCTTTCTCGAGCGCTTCATGAAGACCTTCAAGGGCTTTGTGAGACAAAATGCAAGACCCGAAGGTAGCATGGCCAAGGGTTGGTTGGTACAAGAGTCACTTGTATATATTTTTGAGTTTCTTGTTGATGTGGATAGCTCTCTCCCATGACTATGGAGAGATGATGAAGACCTAAGGATGACCTCTATTGTGCCTCAAGGGAAAGGACACAACAAAGTAATAGACACAGAGTGTCTATTACTTTGTTGTGTCCATCTTTCTCCCACACGATGCACATAGTGACATCGTGTGGGAGAAAGATGGAGATCATGATATTGAAGAGGAAGAAGATGATGATGATCAAGAATCACCATACTTTATTGAAGAAGATGATCAAGTACTCTTTGGTGAACGTACGATGATGATATAGGAGATCAACTCGGTATAGAGTTAGACTTGTTTGGCATGTTAGACTTGGCTCAAGATGAAGCTGTTGATGTAAATGCTCTTCATTAATTTTTTTCATCTCAAACTTGAACATGAATATATGAGCTTCAAAGGCTTGATGTACATGCTCTTGTACTTTTATTCTCTCAAAGGCTCAAACATGTATGAAAAGGAAAAAAAAAATATCATTGGGAAAAACTCTCTTTTAAGGTCGGTATGGGAAAAAACACTCTCTACAAAACATTGCTATAGGAAACTGTCTCAGTGTCTCTATATAGCGACCATTCACAAATCTAATAAGTGTGGATATATAGCGACCATTTACAAGTCTAGTAAGTGTTGCTATATAGCAATGTTCTTTAAACGTCACTATATAGCAACGTTTTCCTAAAGTCACTATATAGCAACACTTAACGAATCCCACTTTGGTTACGGACGATTAGGATCCCACACACGCTAAATGTCAATGCTTAAGTGTCGGGATCGGGACAATGTGTAGTAGTGGGTAGACTTATACCGTGCGAGTAGCCACCTCAGCCCAACCGATTATCACTCCCATGGCCTCCATCTCAATAAACCACTGCTTCGCTCTTATGCGAAATGCATTTTGCCTCTTTTTCTGTTGGAAGGTAACCCATTGCAGCTTGCTATGGGCCCAATTTATGAGAGTTAGATAAAGTGCATGTAATCTGTAGTAAAACGAATAGAACAATAATTAAATGAGAAGAAGTAGACTTATCATCCATGCCTCGAACACCAACCATCCACCTGCACCAAAGTGCGAAGTACCTACGGAGTCCAGCTGTCTCCTCGCGGCCCTCCTCTAACTCTCAAACTTTTTGGGATGGTCCCTTTATTGCTTCTTGAAAAACTTCCAGTCCGCTTTGTCTGCCCAGCTAGGTTTAGCCTTCCCCTTTGCGATGGAAGTATGCAAGGTTGACCTACGATGCTTCAAGGCTAAACACATGCACTCTTTCATGTAAGAGTTACTGAACTTCCAATTTGGGGGGTTGGGGTAATGTCTTTTCAATTCATCGATGACTGCATTCTTCTTTTTGTCATCCTGGTACCGCCAGTCAATAGCTATGCCACTCTTGAAGTGGGTGCTCATCAACTGCCTCATGGTGGCTAGCACTTCTTTGCCCTTTTTATTTTCTATTATCTCTCTAGCCCTAGTGATTTCATAGTACAGGTCTTGAAGCAGGAAAGGAGGATTCATGGGAGTGGCAGAGCTAGAGTGAGGGGTGTTACTACGAGCACCTACGGAGTGAGGACTAGTAGAGGGAGTGGGAGAGGGCAAGGGACCTGACTGGTACTAGGTCTCATGACCAAGTGCAGATTTGTAGGGATGTGATTGTGCTAAGTCATCTACATCTCCCGAGTCAGTACAACAGCCTCGACCCTTCCAACTCTTCATGCCCTGACGATGGGTATGCCTAGGTGATGACCCCTTTGTTAAAGGGGCTAGAGGGGATGGCTATCTAGTAGATCTGGCCATCGGTATAGGAGAGGGGAGAGTTGAGGTCCTTTGGGATAGCAGAGAGAAGAATCTTGCTACTCCACATCACTCGTCTATGCAACAAACTCGTCGGGACTCCCGGTGAAGCCGTGGGCTGCTAGCAAAGGAGTTCCCCGAGGGGTAGTCATAGTGCTAGGTCTGAGAGGAGTCGGGCCAAGGGTAGTCATAGGGGTAGGCCACTGAGGAGTCACTTGAGTGGGATCAAAGTCCTCTGGAAAGTAGAGATCATGATGTCTCCTCCTATGAGGGTTTTCGTACTCATCAGATGCACGGCATGATCCCATGCCGAATTTAGAGGGATGGGACAAATGTAGACACAAACACGAAAAAAGAAATAAACACAAGAGCAGGTAAGAAGTGGAAGGACAATTAATTACTTAAGACAATTAAAATTCAAACTCAATAAATTATGAAAAGACAATTAATCACTTATGAAAATTATGAAATGACATCAACACAGAAAGGACAATTTTTACTTAAGACAATTATGAAAAGCCAGTTTTGAAATGACAAGTATTTATGAAAGACTAGCGGAATCCAAGAAGGCTTTCATATATAAAAAATATCGCAAAAAATACTATTGTTAAACAAGAGTTCTCATGTATAAAAAGAGAGCGCAAAATATGTCTCCAAAAGTATGCCTAAGCAAAATCTGCCTCCAAAAGAGACACTCTCCAAAAATGCCAAAATAGTGGAGGAGGTCTATTGCTCTACATTACTGTCTGAGGTACTTTCCTCCTTTGAGCCGCTAGGTGGGTCAGTAGGGACCTCATCCTCCACTTCTTCTAATATGCGGTCATGCTCTTCAGGGATTATGTACTGACAATCCATGAAGGCCTCCACACAATCCAGTTGTCCTTTATACAATCGTATTTGGTGCTCCAGTGGTTGTGGAGGTCTCTCCAAAACCTACGGAGATCCTATAGGTTGTGTCGTGCATTCCTTAGTCGGCCTTGCTTCACTACCCTTCGGCTTGGATCCCACCCATGTGCATGCACCTGGACGTTGTACTTCACATAGTTGCTATCTTGCACAATCTTTTCTTTTACATGAGCTAGCAGAGAATCTATATCTATAATCCATGTAATGTGGGGAACCAGGTTGGGGTTTTGGGAGGGCAGCCATGGGTGAGGGCATGGTTGTTCCATTTAGAATATGTTTGAAAAAAAAAAAGAACCAAATACGGCTAAGGAGAAAAAGAAAAAAAAACCGAATACGGCTAAGGAGAAAAGAGAGAAAGAGAGGGGGAAATAAGAAAAGAGAGGGGAAAAGAGAGGGGGAAAAGAGAGGGAATGCATATGCATATGAATAGAGTGTAAAAGAGATGAAAGAGAGGGAAAAAGAGAGAGGGAAAAGAGAAGCATATGAGCATAAGCATAAGCATACATAAATATAAGAGAAGGAAAATAGTAGAGAAGGAAGTGATTGAAAGAGAGAAAGAGAGGAGAGAGGATGAATGAGAGGAAGGGAAACAAGAGGGAAAAAGAAAAGGAAGAGGGGAAAATGATGAGGGGAAAATAAGAGAAGGAAAAGAAGAAAAAGAGAGAGAGGGGGGAAAAGAGAAGGAAAAAGAAGAGAAGGAAGCGATTGAAAGAGAAGAAGAGAGAAGAGAGGATGAAAGAGTAGAAGGAAAAGAGGGAAAAAGAGGGGAAGAGAGAAGAGGATGAAAGGGTAGAGGAAAAGAGGAGAAAAAAGAGAGGGGAAAAGAGAGCAAATGCATATGCATATGAAAAGAGAGAAAAAGAGATGAAAGAGAGGGAAAAAGAAGAGAAAGCATCTGCTTATGCTTATGCATGAGCATATGAGCATATGCTCATGTATGAGCATAAGCATATGAGCATATGCTCATGCATCTACTTTAGCATATGAGCATAAGCATATGCAAATGCATATGCTTATGAAAAGAGAGAAAAGAGAATTAAAGAGGGGAACATAAGAAAAGAGAGGAAGAAAGAGAGGGGAAAAGAGAAGGAAAAATAAGAGGGGAAAATAAGAAAAGAGTGGAAAAGAGAGCAATCATATGTTTATGCTTATGGATGAGCATATGAGGATATAAGCATATTCTTATGAAAAGAGAGAAAAAGAGATGAAAGAGAGGGGAGAAGAGAGGGAAAAAGAAGAGAAGGACGCGATTGAAAGAGAGGAAGAGAGAAGAGAGGATGAAAGAGTAGAAGGAAAAGAGGGGAAGAGAGAAAGCATATGCTTATGCTTATGCATGGGCATATGAGCATATGCTCATGCATGAAAAGAGAAGAAAAAAGAGAGGGAAGACGAGAGCAAATGCATATGCATATGAAAAGAGAGAAAAATAGATGGAAGAGAAGGGAAAAGAGAGGGAAAAAGATGAGAAAGCATGTGCTTATGCTTATGCTTATGCATGAGCATATGAACATATGCTCATGTATGAGCATAAGCATATGCATATGCTCATGCATCTACTTTACATATGAGCATAAGCATACGCAAATGCATATGCTTATGAAAAGAGAGAAAAGAGAGGGAAAAAGAGAGGGGAAAAGAAGAAAAGAGAGGAAAAAAGAGAGGGAAAAAGAGAAGGAAGAGGGGAAAAGAGAAGGAAAAAGAAGAGGGGAAAATAAGAAAAGAGTGAAAAAGAGAGAAATCATATGCTTATACTTATGGATGAGCATATGAGCATATAAGCATATGCTTATGAAAAGAGAGAAAAAGAGATGAAAGAGAGGGGAAAAGAGAGGGAAAAAGAAGAGAAGGATGCGATTGAAAGAGAGGAAGAGAGAAGAGAGGATGAAAGAGTAGAAGGAAAAGAGAGGAAGAGAGAAAGCATATGCTTATGCTTATGCATGGGCATATGAGCATAAGCATATGCAGATGCGAGAGAAGGAAAAGAGGAGAAGGAAGAGGGGAAAAGAGAAGGAAAAAGAAGAGAAGGAAGAGGGCGAAAGAGAAGCATATGAGCATATGCTCATGTATAAGAGGGGGAAAGAGAAGCATATGAGCATATATGCTCATGTATAAGAATAAGCATATGAGCATATGCTCATGCATAAGCATATGCTTATGAGGTCATGCAGAAGCATACACAAAAGAGAGGAAAAGAAAGGGGAGAAAGACGAGGAAATAATAGAGAGAGGAAAAGAGTGGGGGAAAGAGGGAGGAAAAGAGGGAAAGAGGGGAAGAAGAGGGAATAAGAGAAGAGAGAGGAAGAGAGGGTTCCTATGCCCATCACTGCAGCCAACACTTAAGGTACTTACCAGACTATGGAATACTATCTTCAAGAAAGTTAGCCTAACAAAAGCTAGCAATTTCTCAATTGTGACTATACTTGTAATAAAATAAAGATAAAAAATCAAACCTAGGGAGCATTTGAAGTAAAGCAAGGGGCACATTGTCTACATTACACTATAAGGCACAGGCCATTTTTCGATGGAAATACCGATCTTTTTTATAGTAAAAAGTTTTTGTAATGAGCGCAAAGGTAGGTATTTATGTCGCTATCAGCATCGACAAAGAAATGTTGCTATATAGGGACTCTAGTAAACATCACTATATAGTGACACTGGTAAAGCCTCGCTATATAGCGATGCTTTACAGAAACTTTAAAAAAACATTAGTGGGGCTAAACAAGGCCACAACAAGCCCTGTTTTGCCCCAATAATGTTTTTCTTTTAGTAATTACAAAAGAATGTTTACAAGCACACAAGCGAGATAAAACTCTCAAACGTTGTTTGTTACAAATTTTCCCTTGTGAAAGGGGTGATACAAAATCACTCAAATGAGTAGAGAGATAGAAGCATATACTTGCTGAAGATATACAACATTGTTTGTTACAAAATTACCCTTTCAGAAAGGGTGGTACAAAATCGCTCAAACAAGTCGACATACAAAATCATATACATGACGAAGTATATACTAAGTACTACTAATACTACTACTATAACTGCTCATCCGAATCATCCTTGTCATCCTTGTCATTGTCGTGGATAGGCGGGCCTCATCCCTAGCCCTGGTGAGCTACGCCTGATCCCTGCACCTTGTCGAAGCTGTGTAAGCCAAATCCCTCATCTCATCACCGCTCACCTCCGTTGATGGGACGTTTGAGCTTGTACCCTAAGAGTGAAACCATATTAATTGGAAATTAGCTTAGAACTTAAAGAATAAATCAATTTAAAAAGTGAGAGTAGCCACCGTGCGAGTAGCCACCTCAGCCCAATCGATTGTCGCTCCCATGGCCTCCATCTCAATGAACCACGGCTTCGCTCCTATGCAAAATGTGCATCTCACCTCTTTGTCTATGGGAAGTCGACCCATCACAGCCTGCTATGGGCCCAATTTATGAGAGTTAGATAAAGTACATGCAATCTATAGTAAAACCAATAGAACAATAAATTAAATGAGAAGAAGTAGACTCCTTGCAATTTGAGCTCTACCTATCCACTCCTTTGTTGAGCTAAGTCTTGTAGGTGCTTGAACGTTGGATTTGTGCATTTTGAATTAGTGGATTGCATGTTCTACATCCAAAGCTCATGAATCACACCCATTGCCAATGGTTGTGAAACATAGGGCTTGCCATGCTGGCAAGTCATCTCAAGGAAGCATGTCACATGGCACATCTCTCAGCTTGTCCAACCTCTCCCCTCCTCTTGCCACATGGTAGATTTCTCCTACATTCCACTCTCCTTCCATGTGGCAACCCTATCTCTCCAGCAACCATGATTTCATAGGACAAGTCCTCAACCGGATAAGGAGGACTCATGGTAGTGGTAGAGTCAGAGCGAGTGGTGTTACTGTATGTGCTTATAGAGCAAGGAGTAGTAGTGGGATAGGAGTGGGCAAGGGACCTGACTAGTAGTAGGTCTTGCGACCAAGTGGAGACCTGTAGGGATGTGAGTGTGCTGACTCGTCTACATATCTTGAGTCAGCACAACATAAGCGACCCTTCTTACTCTTCCTTCTGTTACGATGGGCACGCCCAGGTGATAACCCCTTAGATGAAGGGGATAGAGGGGACAGCTGGACAGTAGGTCCAGCTATGGGTGTGAGAGAGGGATTTGTTGAGGCCCTCTGGGATAGCAGAGAGAAGAATCTTGCTGCCTCTGCATTGGTCATCTATGGGACAAACTCGTCGGGACTCCCGACAAAGCCATCGGGAACTAGCAAAGGAGTTTCTCGAGGGGTAGTCACAGTGCTACGTCCGAGAGGAGTTGAGCTAGGGGTCGTCATGGGGATAGGCCCCTAAGGTGTTGCCTGAGTGGAATCAAAGTCCTTTGGAGAGTGCCACATCAGTTGGACAGAGCAGACTACGCCACACCTTTGCCACATGGTAGAACTACCTTACGCCCATTGCAGTAGTCATCAGACCACACTACCACATGTCATAGTGCTATCACTCGTGGTTGTGCCCAACATCTTGGGAGTATCTAGTCTCTTGCAGTCTTCTTGAATTGCATCCAACATGGTATTAGATCAACTAGTACGTGCCTGAATTGTCCTTTTATTCACTTTTCTCCATACGGACATTTGGTATCCAATCATTTACCTAAAAAATTTTCCTTAATTCCTAAGAATCTGATTGTTGTTTTCCCCTCATGTGTCTCTGGATGTATGTTCCTTTTCAATGTATGTATTGTTTCCCCTCAGATGCCCGGTTACTCTGGCATATGTATTGTTCCTTTTTAAAGTATGATGGCTAGCTCTTGGTTTTGCGGTTCTGCTTGACATTTGTAAGAGGAGACATTGCGAAATGTTTCCTGCTACTCGTAAGTCTTGATTATTTTTAGACAGAGGTACATAAATTTTGTTTAAGAGTTTGGGCAAGAGACAGAGACTGTTAAATCCTTGCTTTTTGTCTTTGCTCAACACCCATTTAGTTATCACCAACATAACTGTATACATGCTTTTCAATGTTTTTTTGGCTCATATATACCCTACAGCCTCTGTATGACATATATACCACATCTATTTTATCAATCCTTTTCGCTAGTTTGGGAGGTTATTCTTGGTAAAGTCCTACAAGCTGATCAGGTTTCTCATCAAGCCCCTTAGCTTTATGGTCAAGCCAGTCACTGCTTGGCTTTAGCTATGCAAAGAATGTGAGCTAAGAAGTGGATATTTGTTGCTGTTGTTGTGTAGACATATTGGTCTGGTACCCTTGGCTGAGTGTACTTGTGTTTGACTCCGCATGCTTTTAGTAGCTTGTTTTCTTCATGGTAATCCTGTTCTTTTGGGTACTTGAATTCTCACGGATACTAGATCACAGTGCGGACTTACATCAAATCTTAGCTCAACGATAAGAGTCACCTAATCAGTACTTGGTTTCCTACCCAATTCATCGTGCAACAGCTCGTTTCATGTGCTCAAGACATTTAAGCCTTCCGTGTTTTGCTTTAGTAGCCTGGGTATATTTTCTCTCGTCGGACAACATGTGAGCATCAATAGTATTCCATTTGGATCTTCTCTAGGTTGGTGGCATATCACATTTGAGCTCTCACAGCGATCGATCAACATGGTCCTCTGGTGGTCTGACGGCATTGTTGAAGGATCTATAGCATCTCACAACCTAGTGCAAAACCCACAGGGACTCACAATCAGTTTGAAATTTTGGCTCTACTGGGCCATTACAGTGCTCCCCTTCATGCATCAATCAACTACAAGAGAAGTAATTCTTGCAACTCCCCTACCCAAGAATCCATTCTTACAACTTGAGTTTTTGAAGGGGGTCTGTAGTGGCAAATGGTTCTAATAGAAGGGTTTCTCCATTGTCTTGTTTAGGCATGTGTTGGCCTAGTGGGTGTTTTCTACCTTGACAACAAAGGAGCACTATACACTGCACATGTGATATATGCTCTTATGTCACGAACTGTGGGCTATAGTGTAGATTCATTCTATTAACACGTTGAAGGTGTTAATTTTGTAAGCATTCAATTGGTATTTTCAGTATACTATCCTTTGAGTTCTATCCGTCAACCGAGGTGATGTTGAGCACTTCATGGTTTTGCAAGTGTGTAACTTCGTGCTCATGGCTACCTATTTTGTGGTGCTTTCTTCTTGACATTTTGTTTTCTAGACACTATTGCAATTGCCTATAACTGCATTGTAGTGCATCCCTTTGGCACGGTTCTTCTTATTTGGACCCTAGTGACATCGCCCCTACTTATTTCAGGAGGCATTTCTAGGAAAAATAACAAAGCAGAGTTCCAAGCTCCTTCTCATACAACAACATATCCCTTAGCCATTTGGATTTCTCGACCAACAAAGATTTAGCAAGAAAATGCGGGATGAAATGAACCTGTTGCTTTAGATCCTTCGTCCACCCTAGAGTATCGTAGACAAAAGAATAGGAGGCCAAAACACTCAGGGGTGTCACTCATCATATGTAATCCTATCACGTGAGTTCAACAGAAGGATATTTTTTATTTTCTAAAATTTACAGAAATAAATATACATAAGGGACTATTTAAATTAGTTTTGGAAAAAATTTACAGATTTGTATAGAAAAGGGGTACATTTCATTACATGAAAAATTTACAGATAAGGGATTTTAGAAATAGGCCTTGAACGCACGTGATATAGAGGGTTTATACATAGTGACCCCCCCGAGCCAAAACATTAATGCAAAAATTGCAAACATAAAAAAGCTTTGGTTGACCTCTAAATTACAAAGTAGGTGAGCTCTACCTTTGTTGAGCTAAGTCTTGTAGGTGCCTGAACGTTGGATTTGTGCATTTTGAATTAGTGGGTTGCATGTTCTGTATCCAAAGCTCATGAATCACACCCATTGCCACTGGTTGTGAAACATAGGGCTTGCCATGCTGGCAAGTCATCTCAAGGAAGCATGCCACATGGCACATCTCTCAACCTATCCAACCTCTCCCCTCCTCTTACCATGTGGCAGCTTTCTCCTACATTCCACTCTCCTTCCATGTGGCAACCCCTCCTTAAAGAAGTAGTAAGATAAGGCACCGGATATAGATATTAAAGCATCTTTGGGCCTTACTGTCCCCTATATGTGGTGCACCTCTGAAATTCGTCTTATGAGATAAAACACCATTCCACATAGTTATGCAGTTTGATTGCAAATTCCCATTCTAGGCTGAGAAATGCATGTGTTTACCATTTTTTTCTCTCTTTCATGAAGTAGATTGTAGAGAAGCCTCTACAAACGTTCTAGTTATAACTTGACTAGAACTCCCACGAGCATAATGTGGGGAGGATGTAACGTCCACTTGTTATTGTAGCAATTCATTTAAGATTTTAATTAGCACTCACACCATCGTTCATAAGCATATCAAGCGCATTGCCCATAGTATGATCGAATGAGGCTTCTATGTTTTAAACTATGTAACTTGCATTGTAGTTGAAGCCGGTCATTCATCGATTGTATAGACTTACTTCTTCTATCTCCCAATGGTTTTCTTATTATAATTCTAATACCTATGTATCTATTTCTTGTCTCCAAACTTATATCTTAACAAATAAAGTGAATAGAATCCATAGAAATGCATCAATCCAATATCTCTAGATAATGTTTAACACCTTAGAAAAGAAAGTATGGTCCATGCAAGATATATAAAGATTTAGATCTAATAAAGAGGGGAACAAGAGAGCTTGTGGCTATTACAAGGCCTTTTGCATTGAAGAAATCGGCACAAGAAAGGAAATTCTTCTTCAGAAAAAGACATCCTATTGGCTGATATTATTCACATACGAGGGTAGTATTGTAAATGCTATGAGTAATAGTTCAACAAACCATTTGCTCACATTTGAAATAAGAAAAAAAAGGAGGAGAAAAGAGAAATGAGCACTATAACAAAAGAGCAAGTATAATGTATGTAGGATAAGGCCTTAGGCCAAATGATACACCAAGAGAAGGGCCACAAAAAATTCGAGTTAGAAGCAGTGTACGAGAGCTTGCCTACATTTCCATAGGCTGGCCATTTAGGTTGGATCTGGTAAGCAAGCTATATTAAAAGCACTGAGATGTCTCCTAGCCCCCGAGCGTGCAACTCGTACACCAAGCCTCGGATTCTTCATCGTAAAGGTCTGATAGGCCTGTGAGAGAATCACATTTTGATAATTGGCTCCAATCCTATGCATCGCTTCCTTCTCTAGCACGTTCACACAATTAAGCCCATCGGCGAGCTCATGTTAATATTCACGAGAGCCCTGGAAATGAGAACGGGAGATCTCATGGCCTGCAATCACCGAGGCCCAAGAAGCATGTGACTTGCTGAAAGTTCAAACTATAGGATCTAGGAGGTTGTCTTTAGCAAAGTTAGACGGCGAGTTCATATTAAGCGGAAGGAGGCTGACCAGAACGAAGCCATTTGCCTGAATTGACTGCCCATCCGCACTCACGAGCTCCAGGTCTCTAGGCAATCTGTCGTCCAAGCCCTGCTCTTCCCGTCCTTGCAAGAATTTTACTTGCTTTTCCGTGGCTTGTACATGTCGTTCGATGACTTTGAACGTGTCTTGGAATATACCCTGTTGACATCATGACACACTCACTCCTATACTATGACAATCTCTCTTCGAATGATACTAGCTTACTTTGCTAGTCACGAGTCAGGACTCACCTTTTGTCCCAATAACTCAATGCCCTCGGAAGTTCTCTCCCTCGTTTCGAGTTTCTTGCCCAGTTCGATCAGCACTCTTGCACCGATAAGACACCGGTTACATATGCTGTAGCGTCTTGGGGCCTTACCGTCCCCCCGAGGGTCACAAACCGAGCACGCCATGGTCATCTCCAGGGGTGCGAGCGGGTCTAGTCACTTTCGGACCGTCTTCGAACTTCTTTATTTATAGGTTTATCCATAGCGGGTGAGTCGGGACGGAAAAGGATCAGGTCGAGCGCCTGCTACGCGAAAACTTGAGCATTAAATAAAGGCTGCTCCCCTCACTTATTTGCGGATTTGCGAGCACTGTGGAACGTTGCTCATTTTGATGCTTTATGTTTTTGTAGTTTATTGTCCAGGCCTTGCAAATGTTTGCCCTAGCTTCAGCCCAACCAATCGGCATTTTGGTTTTCATCAAATTGCCAGCGCTTCAAGCCCACTCCCGCAAACCGGCATCTGCCTGTTTCCACTACGTCCTTTCATGCTTACTCTAGAGTCGGGACGCAGGAGAAGCTATTGAAGATAGAGGCATATTTTTATGCTCAATAGATTTCGTGAGGAGAATCTCATTCCTTACTATATTAGAAGGAAATATTTGCAAGAGCTTGTTAGCATCTATACTTACCAGACTATGGAATGCTATCTTCAAGAAAGTTGGCCTAACAAAAGCTAGCAATTTCTCAATTGTGACTATACTTGGTAATAAAATAAAGATAAAAAATCAAACCTAGGGAGCATTTGCAAGTAAAGCAAGGGGCACATTGTCTCCATTACACTATAAGGCACAGGCCATTCTTCGATGGAAATACTGATCTTTTTTACACTAAAAAGTTTTTTTAATGAGCGCAAAAGTAGGTATTTATGTTGCTATTAGCATCAAAAAAGAAATATTGCTATATACGGACTCTGGTAAACATCACTATATAGCGACAGTGGTAAAGCCTCGCTATATAGTGACGCTTTACAGAAACATAAAAAAAACATTAGTAGGGCTAAACAGGGCCATAACAAGCCCTATTTTGTTCCAATAATGTCTTTCTTTTAGTAATTACAAAAGAATGTTTACAAGCACACAAGCGAGATAAAACTCCCAAACCTTGTTTGTTACAAATTTTCTCTTGTGAAAGGGGTGATACAAAATCGCTCAAATGAGCCGAGAGACAGAAGCATATACTTGCAAAAGACATACAACATTGTTTGTTACAAAATTACCCTTTCAATAAGGGTGGTACAAAATCGCTCAAACGAGTCGACATACAAAATCATATACATGACGAAGTATCTACTAAGTACTACTATAGCTACTCATCCGAATTATCCTTATCATCCTCATCATTGTCATGGTCACACCAGCCTCATCCTTAGCCCTCGTGAGCTACACCTGATCCCTAGCCCTCGTCGAAGTTGTGTAAGCCAAATCCCTCATCTCATCATCGCTCACCTTCGTTGATGGGACGTTCGAGCTTGTACCCTAAGAGTGAAACCATATTAATTGAAAATTAGCTTAGAACTTAAAGAATAAATCAATTTAGAAAGTGATATTACAAGTAGGAGTAGACTTATACCATGTGAGAAGCCACCTCAACCTAATCGATTGTCGCTCCCATGGCCTCCATCTCAATAAACCATAGCTTCGCTCCTATGTAAAACATGCATGTTGCCTCTTTGTCTATGGAAAGTCGACCCATCATAGCTTACTATGGGCTCAATTTATGAGAGTTAGATAAAGTGCATGCAATCTGTAGTAAAAGTAATAGAACAATAAATTAAATGAGAAGAAGTAGACTCCTTGCAATTTGAGCTCTACCTATCCACTACTTTGTTGAGCTAAGTCTTGTAGGCACCTGAATGTTGGATTTGTGCATTTTGAATTAGTGGGTTTCATGTTCTTCATCCAAAGCTCATGAATCACACCCATTGCCACTGGTTGTCAAACATAGGACTTGCCATTCTGGCAAGTCATCTCAAGGAAGCATGTCACATGGCACATCTCTCGGCCTGTCCAACCTCTCCCCTCCTCTTACCACATGGTAGATTTCTCCTACATTCCACTCTCCTTCCATGTGGCAACCCTTCCTTAAAGAAGTAGTAAGATAGGGCACTATCTGTATATATTAAAGCATCTTTGGGCCTTACTGTCCCCTATATGTGGTGCACCTCTGAAATTCGTCTTATGAGATAAAACACCATTCCACATAGTTATGCAGTTTGATTGTAAATTCCCATTCTAGGCTGAGAAATGCATGTGTTTACCATTTTTTTCTCTCTTTCATGAAGTAGATTGTAGAGAAGCCTCTACAAACATTCTAGTTATAACTTGACTAGAACTCCCACGAGCATAATGTGGGGAGGATGTAACGTCCACTTGTTATTGTAGCAATTCATTTAAGATTTTAATTAGCACTCACACCATCGTTCATAAGCATATCAAGCGCATTGCCCATAGTATGATCGAATGAGGCTTCTATGTTTTAAACTATGTAACTTGCATTGTAGTTGAAGCCGGTCATTCATCGATTGTATAGACTTACTTCTTCTATCTCCCAATGGTTTTCTTATTATAATTCTAATACCTATGTATCTATTTCTTGTCTCCAAACTTATATCTTAACAAATAAAGTGAATAGAATCCATAGAAATGCATCAATCCAATATCTCTAGATAATGTTTAACACCTTAGAAAAATTTAAAGTATGGTCCATGCAAGATATATAAAGATTTAGATCTAATAAAGAGGGGAACAATTTCGTGAAGAGAGCTTGTAACTATTACAAGGCCTTTTGCATTGAAGAAATTGGCACAAGAAAGGAAATTCTTCTTTGGAAAAAGACATACTATTGGCTGATATTATTCACATACCAGGGTAGTATTGTTAATGCTATAAGTAATACTCCAACAAACCATTTGCTCACATTTGAAATAAGAAAAAAAAGGAGGAGAAAAGAGAAATGAGCACTATAACAAACGAGCAAGTATAATGTATGTAGGATAAGGCCTTAGGCCAAATGATACACCAATAGAAGGGCCACAAAGAAATCGAGTTAGAAGCAGTGTACGAGAGCTTGCCGACATTTCCATAGGCTTGCCATTTAGGTTGGATTTGGTAAGCAAGCTATATTAAAAGCACTGAGATGTCTCCTAGCCCTCGAGCGTGCAACTCGTACACCAAGCCTTGGATTCTTTATCGTAAAGGTATGATAGGCCTGTGAGAGAATCACATTTTGATAATTGGCTCCAATCCTATGCATCGCTTCCTTCTCTAGCAAGTTCGGACAACTAAGCCCATCGGCGAACTCCAAGACATCGAGTGGATCCATCGTTTCCAGAATGTGAGTTTGGCATATGTCTATTAAAAGCGGTATATTATATTTGTTGCCTGCTAGAAGTAGTGCACGTGCGTGGTTTTGGAGCACGTGGAGTTCGAGGTGCCCAAAATTGATGAAGTCCACTAGGTGTTGCACCTCCGTCCGACTCATGCCAGGAATGGGAATCCATCGCTTGTTGATATTCACGAGAGCCCTGGAAATGAGAACGGGAGATCTCATGGCCTGCAATCACCGAGGCCCAAGAAGCATGTGACTTGCTGAAAGTTCAAACTATAGGATCTAGGAGGTTGTCTTTAGCAAAATTAGACGGCGAGTTCATATCAAGCGGAAGGAGGCTGACCAGAACGAAGCCATTTGCCTGAATTGACTGCCCATCCGCACTCACGAGCTCCAGGTCTCTGGGCAATCTGTCGTCCAAGCCCTGCTCTTCCCGTCCTTGCAAGAATTTCACTTGCTTTTCCGTGGCTTGTACATGTCGTTCGATGACTTTGAACGTGTCTTGGAATATACCCTGTTGACATCATGACACACTCACTCCTATACTATGACAATCTCTCTTCGAATGATACTAGCTTACTTTGCTAGTCACGAGTCAGGACTCACCTTTTGTCCCAATAACTCAATGCCCTCGGAAGTTCTCTCCCTCGTTTCGAGTTTCTTGCCCAGTTCGATCAGCACTCTTGCACCGATAAGACACCGGTTACATATACTGTAGCGTCTTAGGGCCTTACCGTCCCCCCGAGGGTCACAAACCGAGCACGCCATGGTCATCTCCAGGGGTGCGAGCGGGTCTAGTCACTTTCGGACCGTCTTCGAACTTCTTTATTTATAGGTTTATCCATGGTGAGTCGGGACGGAAAAGGATCAGGTCGAGCGCCTGCTACGCGAAAATTTGAGCATTAAATAAAGGCTGCTCCCCTTACTTATTTGCGGATTTGCGAGCATTGTGGAACGTTGCTCATTTTGATGCTTTATGTTTTTGTAGTTTATTGCCCAGGCCTTGCAAATGTTTGCCCTAGCTTCAGCCCAACCAATCGGCATTTTGGTTTTCAGCAAATTGCCAGCGCTTCAAGCCCACTCCCGCAAACCGGCATCTGCCTGTTTCCACTGCGTTCTTTCATGCTTACTCTAGAGTCGACACTCGAAAATCAACACGAGTATATAACTTCATATCTGAGGCTTGTAACTGTTCTTCTATTCTTAAAACAAAGCTGAACAACTGCCCGCCAAGCTTGATGGACGGTTTCGTGAGCAGAAGGTCGAACCGAAGCTAAACTTGGTTGATTTAAGTCCAATCCTACCCATTCTTCAAACTCAGCTAAGCTTCCATAGATGTCTCAGCCGCAGCTACAATCATCCTTTGAACATTAAGGATGGCGCTATTTTGTCTTGTTGTGCCCTGGACATGTACGACCTTTATACAGCAATAACCGGGTAAGATGTTCAGCAGATACATCAAAGAAACTTTGCTATCTAGCTAACATCCACCCTCAGGTGAGAAATAATTATTCAGCCTAGTCCGTGCAAATCTTATAATTCCTCCGATCGAAGATGAATCTTCAACAGAAGGGCGTGGGGTCGTTATTGAATATGTCTACCCCACCAATATGTTCCAGAATCCACACCTTTAGAACCGCAAACGACAATCTTACAGAGGGAAGTACTAACGCAAAGAAAGTAGATGACTGGCAACCAGGAACTAGAAATCTGTATCCTTAAATACCCGTCATGACTTTTGCGTCGAATGCTTTGGAACTGTAGCGCTATTCAGCACCTATGACGAGGTCTTGCGTCCTTCTACATGGTCTCTTCCACGACAAAACTAGTGCACTCCATTCTCCATTCGTTTGTTTTCCCTATGTCGTATAATTTCATTTGCATTCCCCTCTTGTCTTCTGGTCTTTTTGTTTAGCAGAAGTCTATTTCGATAAAAACTCTATGTGGATTCAATCGTCGTTCCTTTATAACGGGCTTAGGTTCTTTTTGTAAAGCGGGGTAGAAGTTCAAGGGGCCTAAACCAAACACAGGGAAGTTTGAGAGTAACTCTGTTTTGAATAAAGTCCAAGAACTTCCAACTATTGATTGTTTGTGTGAGATAGAAGAGTGCACAAGCATCTTTGAATTACGACCCAATATTGGGATAAAGCTTTTGAGAATTGAGTCAATTATATTTATCTTTTTCTCTATTAAGGAGAGGTTTGGGGGAGGACCATTGGAGAGATGAGTACTAAACCCATGCTTTGCATGGACAAAGATGCATGACCATCCTCAACCACTCCCCATCTGAAGCTGGATCTTTAATTCTTAAATTGCTAATCAATTCACCTTGCATACTTGCATTGGATTTTGAAATTTTGGCAAAGTCTTAACCCATGGCTCTGAGACCTTCCATCTCCTCCTTTCATTCCATTAACCTTCCATCTCCTCCTTCCTCCCGAAGGTGACGTTCCATCTCCTCCATTCCATTGACTTTCCACCTCCTCCCCCCTCTTGTCTTTCCACCTCCTCCCCCCTCCAAGCCTCCATCCAAGAGCTCCTTCTTTGTGACACGTGGCAGGGTCTTCTCCTCTAAGCTGCCAAGTGTCCTCTCTCTTTTTTTGGGGGTGTCCACAGTTAATAGGTTAAAGATGTGAGCCTTTGGATTTAATCCAACCAATCTCGATCATTAGATTGAAATCGGTTATGAAATTAGATTCACCCTCCATGGTCGGGAAGCTACTCTTTCAAATGTGCCATGTCAATCCTCTATTGTGAGTAGCGTCGTTATAACCCTACAATAGACTTCGCTCCCGTAATGATTCTCCATGGTTTCCTTCTCATCAGCATCAACCCATGGGTAGAACCAACCTGGGGTAGTGCAGAATGATTTTGAAGCTCTCATGTGGATGCAGTTCCAGATGAATCGCATTAAGATGGGGTGATATTGTATTACGTTTAGTAGAGCAGAAGTTACAATTTGCATGGTAGGCTACAATGGAGAGAGACAATTGTATGCTCTGTATGCGAAGGACTTTCTTTGTGTGGATTTGGATGTCCAACACAAGAATGACGATTCGAAGGCCTTCAGGTTGTTTATTAAAAATGGAGCTCCCACTCCATCTAAAATGTTGCTCTCACTTCCTCCCACAGGGACTTCTCAACTGTCCATAAGCTGTTTTTGAAGGGCACCCAAGTGGTGGTGAAGGAGCCTTTCTTGAAGTGCTCCATCAATGGCTACATAATACATTGTCATTGGATGTATCTCCTACACCCGAATAGTTATCGTTTCATTTTTCCCCATGTCAATGTATCAATCCTCAATTCATTTCCTCTTTCAATGATGAAATTCTATTCTCCTCTTCCATGCTCGTGTTCTTGTAGTTGCTTTGCAAACCTCTAGCCTTTGCTCTACCTCGTTTTTGGTATTCTCCTTTAAATTTTATTCAAATGTACAATAATCAATGCCTTTTTTTCTCCATGTTTAGGGATCCATTTAGGTGTGATTCCAAAAATCTCAACTTGTTTGCATTTCATTCATCATGCAATTCGTTCATCTGGTCTAACTGCATAAAGCAAGAATTTTTAAATGATGCATAGAAAATCAATTGTCACGCACATCGCAATAGACCTTCTGCGAGATTTGGCACTAATGTCATAAATGGTAAAACTCCAATCTCCTGTCTTGCGGTGAAGAAAAAGAAAACAACATTGCAAGAAGGGACCCAATTGGCTAATCATTTCCCCCTATGGACATCCCAGTCAATCTGATTAATTATACTTTAGCTAATCATTTCCCTCTATGGACATTCCTACGAATTTGTTTAATTGTTTCTTTAAACTCTCATCGACTTCTGTTTCCAATTTTTGAAAATAGAGCTCAGAGCTTGCCATGCAGCAAATTTGTCTTTTAGCCTTTAAACATATCATTACGTCCAATTCTTGGTCTGTGCAATGATGCTCCACTTCTTTCCAATGAGGAAATCAAAGCACTATAAATTAAACACCTCTTTTTTAAATAACACTTTTTGAAGGAGGCAAACTCTTTGTCAACAACCTCCATGACATTTGTTGCCAAAGGCAATTGCCTATGGGCTCTCTTTGAGTATTGATACCCTCAGGATTGGTGGAGGCTAACAGGAAGAAGGTAGTGGAAGACATGATGAATGTGTTGGGGGTGCAGATGGTGGAGAAGCAAGGGATGGAGGAGAAGCTATTAAAGACAGAGGCATATTTTTATGCTCAATAGATTTCGTGAAGAGGAGCTCAGTTCTTACGCAATGCAGATGGCTCCTCATTTGATTCATGTGGCTATGCCATGGGTTTGTGTGCTAGTGAGATTTAAAAAAGGGAGGTAGGATTTGTCAACTCTTAGAAGCATAATAGTTTACCATACTACATGGTATAAGGGACACGTTATTCCAATGGCAATCTCCCATAGATACAATCAAGACATGAGGTTGGTGTATGCAAAGGTATGCATGGGAAATGGTATCCATTGAGATTCCCTACGAGTCATGTAGCGAAAGGAAAGGAAAATCCAAGTGTTTGTGGAGAATAAAATAGAGAAGATGCCATATAAGAGCTACACATTGGTACATGGAGAGAGCATGCTTAGATGATCATCCCTTATGTGTATAAGAATTGCATGAATTGTATAATACATTAGAAGGAAAAGTTTGCAAGAGCTTGTCAACATCTATACTTACTAGACTATGGAATACTATCTTCAAGCAAGTTAGCCTAACAAAAGCTAGAAATTTCTCAATTGTGAATGTACTTGGAGTAAAATAAAGATAAAAAATTAAACTTAGGAAGCATTTGCAAGTAAAGCAAGAGGCACATTGTCTACATTACACTACAAGGCACATGCCATTTTTCGATGGAAATATTGACCTTTTGAAAAACTTCCTTTTGCATGAGTAGAGAGGGAGAACAAGTGTTAGGAGAGGGGCTAGGTAGGGGTGAAGAGTGTGGGAAAGAAAGAGGAGGAATGCGAGGTCACCGAATATAAGGTTGGAAGAGAGATTTTTGCTTTTCCTGCAATAGCATTGTGAAAGACAGCGTCACGTGGGGTTGCAGGTTTTAGCCCCAGGTGTCGCTATATAGTGACACTGGTCAGTCGCTATATAGCGACACTTAATATCCTAAAAGCATCACTATATAGCAATGGAATAGGAAAAAGTGTTGCTATATAATGATGGTTCAGGGCACTTAATCCAAGAAGAGAGAAAAGGAGCTCATGGGTGGCTATTTTTTGGATCTTAATGGATTTCCTTGCATTTTGTGTTGTAATTTTGGAGGTGTGTAGATGGAAGGGATGAGTGGCTTACAGAGAGGTTGTATTGTCATTGCACTCATTGCAAGCGAGAAGTACGACATCGACGCCATATTGTCATGCGCCACTTGCAGATGTATGGGGAGGAGCTTGAACCAATACCCACCATTGGTGGTGCACATGCTAATGGATCATTGGTAAGTCAATGCTTTTTGAGTTCGTCATTAATATTGCATGCATACACGACACAAAACCTTGAGACAAGATCTTATATTTACACAAAACCTTGAGACAGGATGAGGAGGGTGGCAAGCGTGTTCATATACCTTCACACTTTGAGCAAGAGTATAGTCTCTCGGATGTGCTAGATGATGACGAGGGTATGGTGGACATGATGGATTCTATTTTTAGGGGCACTACATCACATCTACACGTGATGTTCGAGTCTGAGGTCAATATGTGAGAGTTCCAATCAACACAGCTGTACGAGGGTTCTAGGATATCAAAACTACAGGCTTGTCTCTGAATCTTGAATCTGCAAAAGCAAAGTATGGGTGGTTGGATAAAAGTGTCTCGGCCTTAATGAGGTTAGCTCTCCGCATTAATTTGTCTCATTATTTGGATACTGTTTGTTTTGAGAATCATCGTGTATGTTTGAGAATCATTATTATTTGAAGCCTAGGTATGTTATAGCTGCAATAGGTTACTCCAAAAGATGTTGCCTGCACCAAATACCATGCCTGCATCAAGAGATGAAGCGAAGAAGATGCTAACAATGGTGGGTATGGATTATTATATCATCCATGCTTGCCGTTATGATTGTATTCTCTTTTGTCGTGAGCATGGAAATTTGGCTAGTTATCTGGAGTGTGGGGAACAACAATATAGAGATGACTTGCAGGGTGAGCAAATCTCGGTAAAGGTCTTGAGACACTTTCCCATCATTGCTAGAATACAGCACATGTTTCGATGCAAATCCATAGCGGAGTTGATGACGGCATGCATCTGATCAGTCCACTGATGACACATTGAGGATTCCCACAGATTGTGTAGCTTGGGAGAACATAGACAATCAGTGGTCAGACTTTGCAAGGGAGCCCCACGCAACCTACATCTTGGGCTCACCATGAACGGCGTGAAACCTTTCGAGTTACGCTCGACATCTTGGTTGACATGGCCCATAGTCTTGGTGAATTACAATATCTAATCATGGCTAACAATAAAGAAGGGACACCTCATGCTTGCACTGCTTCATAACAACACAAATCAACTATAGATTCGCTTGGTAGATGCGCAAAATAGCGAGCGCGTCTATAGGCATTGCTTGAGTAGAGGAATTACGGGTGCGTCTAATAGCGCATCTAACAACTCGTCTATTTGCGCATGTATTAACACATTTCTTTGCACGTTTAAACTGAGAAAATATGGGCCCATCTAACATTGTGTTTATCAGCATGTCTATTTGTGCATGTATTAACACGTCTATTTGTGCATTTAAACTGAGAAAATACTAACCCGTCTAACATTGCATTTATTAGCGTGTCTATTTGCACGTGTATTAGCGCGTTTATTTCCGCATTTACACTGGGAATTAGATGTGTATTTAGATGCGTATTTAGACGCAAACCAGAGAATACAGAAAGTGAGATTTTAGTGTACATCATTGCTTTACAAACATTGCCCATGATTACCAAAGCACATAAATTTAACAAAAACATCAATGCTTTTTTGCAAGCCTACATATACAAGATTTAAGTGAGGTGAGGAGAAGGAGACAATATGTAAAATAGTTTTGCCAATATCAATGATGGGCTACGGTTCAATCTCATCCTCAATGAGATCAACCCTTGCCAAACTATCTACTTCAAAATCTAAACAAGTGTTTAGATCTACAAATACATTCAACCCACTACTACTTGTGCTACTCATGTGCTCATTGAAATCAGCATCACTAATGGTAGGCTCGTCCTCATGGGTAATGGCCTCAATATCTGTATCTCCTATCTCATGATCATCCTCCTCTCTCATATCACGATCATCATTATGTCCATGGCCATGATCATCCTCCATATGCTCCATATTAGTAAATGTACTATACATCACTTTGGAATGTGGCATAATAGGTATGACATGCCACCATCTATTATTATCCACCATTGGTTGATAGACAACCTAATTCAAACACAAATACAATCATGTTATTTTCCTTGCCAAAACTTTGTGGAGTCAATTGTTACAAAGCCACTTGCATGGCGTTTGATTGTTGCATTAGGGCCTCCTTCCACCACGTCCTTGAACCACTTTACATCCAAAACATACACAAAGAAGCGTCAAAATTCAAGCTTAATAATATCTTGGATTATGCCACAATGATCATCCATGGCTCCATTGGCTCCCTCAAAGCTAGCAATGACGCCACAATCTTGTGTGTTTTTCTTATCATCAATCCGTTGTGTTTGAAAATGCTTGCCCTCATACCATATAGCATTGAACATAGTGCACTACACCAAGAAAAAATCAATTAAATAAGCAATCTAAATTATTGAAAGCTCCTAACTTATGCATAACATTCTATATACTGACCTTGCTCATGCATCCCCTAGCATACTCCCATTCTTCCATTGTGATATGCATCCCCTCTTCTTTCCCTGCTTTATCCATTTCATCAAGTAGCCAATCCACATGAATATCCTTTGGAAATGCTCTTAGATACTGAGGGTATGGCACACGAGATCCATGGTGTGTACGAAAGAGGGCCCTTTCTTCTTGTCTTCTTGCCTTTGCATCCTCGTATCTTGTCACCCATCTTTTCATCACATCACTATTAAGCATTCAATAGAGGTTGATACTATTATGCAACTCCATGTCTATTACTTTGTTGCGTCCTTTCCCTTGAGGCACAATAGAGGTCATCCTTAGGTCTTCATCATCTCTCCATAGTCGCGGGAGAGAGCTATTCTTGCATTTTGTCTCACAAAGACCTTCAAGGTCTTCATGAAGCGCTCGAGGAAGAACAACCATCATGCATGTATAGTACTACATATAGCAATCTCATCCACCAAATGCACTATAAGATGTAGTTGGCTTGTGAGAATAGAACATGGAAATGTCTCCTCCACTAAACAAACCACCTCCACTGATATAACTCGAGCATTCTCAAGCGTGGTGGGATCTATTTCCTTTGAGCTCACATACCTAGAAATGAAAAAGTATAGCATATTAGCAATATGCATTCAAACTTGCATGGAGCATTGATACGCATCATATTTTGTATCATGTAAAGTACCTCACAAGCTCACCCATCTTGTAAATACAATCTTTCATGTCCTTTGATGCACTACGTGAAATGCTAGTAGGTAGTATGAATTGAACCCATGAGGAGGTGGTTGATTAGTTGCTTATAATTATTCACTCACAAATTTGAAAGGAAAAAGATATTATGCACATAAAATACTTACTTGGAGCATCTTGTGCTAATCATGAGATTTCAAGCCATATAATTGCTCTACACCTCTTTTCTTGCTCTTTGTAAAGGCTCCCTTCAAACACCTCATGCATCACCGTCACCATCTCTAGCTTTGATAACATCCACAGTGCACGAGGTAAAAAAACATGCCCATTTGGTCTCTCTTGTGGCCAAGATTCACGCATCCTCCTTGTGGTACATAGATCCTCCCTTATGCCTATGGAATCTCGTGTCCCATTCAAATGCTCCCAAATGGTAGATACCACATTCTTGAAGATATGCATGGGATGAAGCAGGTGATTGATCTTGAGGTGGGACCAATATGGTAAACGATAAAAGATGGAGTATCTAAATAAAAGTTGGTGTTAGGGGGCAATCTTTAGTTACAGCCAATATAGCACACAATAGTTACAAACCCTTACTGGCTCATGCAAGTGGTGGAGGAATCATGGAACCGTCCCAAATTCTCATCCAATCTCCCGCGGTGAGTGATTGTGGGAGGACTTCATTCCAAGGGGCAACATATCTAGGATGATCAGGTGGGAGAAATCGATGGTGATTCTCATAGATGACCTTATTCAATGCGTCTGCCCATGAGGTAATTAGTGAAGGACCACAAACAGGACATGCATGGTAACCCGATGTAGTGAAACATGAACAATAGACCCAATTAAGAGTTGAAGGTGGGTTTAGGGTGCCACATCCTTTGCCTATTCATAATTAGAAGTGCAATGCTTACCTGAACACTCGCCATAGCCTGGGAAGTCATGAATCGTCCACATCAAGACTGCTTTGCAATTGAAGTCTCGTGACGAGGGAGGCCTGCTCACATCATGCACCTCGATACCTCTCCAAAGTATCTCTAGCTCATCAATCAAAGGCTCTAAATAAACATCAGGATTTTTGACTTTATGTTTCCCTGGAATTAGAAGGGACAGCATAACATGTCCTTTCTTAATAGCCATAGAGGGTGGAAGATTATAATTCACCAATATCACTGGCCATACACTATAAGAGGTGCTTTTGAGACCAAATGGGTTCACACCGTCCATACCCAATCCAAGTCTCAAGCTCCTAGGTTCTTCCTTGAAGTTTGGCCATGTGTCTTCAATATGCTTCCATGCAGGAGAGTCTGTGAGAGTTCTCCACTTGCCATTGGTTGATCGATGGGAGGAATGCCATGAGATGAGCTCTGCAATAGATTTGCACTTGAACATATGTTGGATGCGAGGGATTATGGGAAAATGTCGTAGAACCTTACGAGGCACGTCCAAAGTTTTGAGATCTGCTCTATATCTTGCTTCTCCACAAGTAGGACACTCTCTTGCATCCTGATGTAGTCCACGAAACAAAATGCAATCGTTGACACATGCATGGATGCACTTGTAATCTAATCCTCCAAGAGAGGTCACATGTTGCCTTCCCATATCTCTTGAGGTCGGTAATTTATTCTCCCTTGGAAGCATTTTACACAATAGCTTGCACATGAAGACCATAAATGAGGAAAAGCATTTGAGTAATTGACCCACTAGCATAATTCACCATGTTTGCAAAATAGACTTTAAAGCTTACTTGAGTAATGCATTCAAACTTCATTGCTCCATCCATAGATGGTTTGCAAGTTTAGTAACTCAAGGGAGGCACGTAGAACAGAGAATTTGCACCCCTCAAACAGTGGAGTCGATGTTGTAGTAAAAAGATCATCCTGCTCCATGCTATCATCCCTCCCTTGATGGACATATAAATCCCGCACCATATCATCAAAAACCTCCTCCTCCATGGCTTCATGAGGTAATGGCAGAGGGGTACTATCACCATCACTCCATGCATCCGTAACGGTCCCTCCTAAAGATCTCACCTCATATTGCCGATGCTTTGCCTCCTCACAGCGAGCATAGGGCAACATATGCGGGTGTGGCACTGCATCCTGTATCAAATTAAAACGGGATCATAACTCAAACATATGAACAACCATAGGTATCTCATTCAACCTTAACTTACAAACCCTTACCATGTTTACGGTCGCATCCCATTCTCCATAATTTGAGATGTGATTGAGTGTAATCCTGCGTGCACGATACATGTTTCCTCGACATCGATTACACATACATTTGATTTTTTGCTCCAACCACATTTCGCGATGGTGGATATGGAGGGATTCATCCTCATTGGAGCTACTTGTTGAAGATTAAGACATCCTAAAAACAAACAACCCAAAAAAATTTGCTTTTCTTTAAACATTTAATTTTAAACTGTGGCGCATCTAAAGGCACGTCTAAAACCGCGTCTGTCTATTCCGTGTTGCGTGTCTACAAGCACGTCTAAAACCACTTCTATCTATTATGTGGTGCGTGTCTACAAGCACGTCTAAAATTGCATCTGGTATGTGTAATTAGATGCACTATTAGACGTGCTATTAGACGTGTCTATAGACGCAGCTTTTAAACCTGCTTTTAGCACGCTCGCTTCGCTTTTCTTCACATTACTTATACTTCGCGCAGCTTGCTGGCTTCGTTATTAGGAGATCCACAATTTCGATGCTTAAGAGGAAGGCACCCATACTTACTTCCAAGCTTAAAGGAGTGGAGGGCGAACGAGGAAGAGAAGCAACTTTGAAAAAGGAGAAGAACCTTCCATACCTCTATCCAAGGTAAGTCTTTTTGTAGTTGATCTTTTTTGGAAGTTTGCTCTCTTTGGATTTGTACTTTCTCATATCCAAAAAATGCATGATTTGGGTATCAGTGTTATGTTTGTGTGTCGAGTGCATGTCCTTTTCTACTTTTTAGAAAAGTCCGTCTGTCGGAGCACGTCTATAGGCACGTCTCAGAGTGCATCTAAAACCACGTCTATAGGCGTGTCTAGATGCATGCCTAGCCTATTTGCAAACATAGATAGCCGCGTCTATAGACATGCTGTTATATGCAAAAATAGACGTGCTAATCAGATGCGTCTATAAATGCACTCGGACAGTAATCCTCTCTTTTCTTCCCCTTTCTTGTCAGCTCATCAGTAATCATCTTTCTTTATTTTTTCCAGTTCATCATGTGGCCAGGAAGCGCTTCGGGCTCACCTGATCTCCGGGAGTCTATTTTTAGGGACTTATATAACCTTTTAGGGCACCCTCCTAGTCTTGCGGAGCTATATGGGTATATGACGGGTACTCTAAACACCCCCCATAAGTCGGAACTATAGACTCCAAACCACCCCACACGAGCTGAGATCACCCCAGCAGAGTCAGCACAGCCCAGCTGCCTACACATCGCAGGCCCATCTTCCATGTCATCTTATGCCCCTTCCCCCATGCCGTTTTATGACCCTTCTGCCATGCCGTCTTATACCCCTTCCCCCATGCCGTTAGGAGGTCCTCCTGTCTCGCAAAGCCATTGGTGTACTCCTCGAGACTCAGTTCTCCAGCTATGAGTGGTCATCGTAGTCCCGTGCAGTCTCCAGCTACGAGTGGCCAATGTACTAGCTCGACACGACACGGTAGCAGGCGTAGTAGCAGGGAGAGTAGTGGGGGATGCATGGCACAATGCTTTGGGAGGGGTGGCGGTGGGGACAATGATGATTCAAATGATTTAGACGTGCCTCTGGGTGATGGTACGATATTCTATGACATCACTCAAACAAGAGGCATCTTGATAAATGCATGGGGCAAGGACATCATGGCCTTCATGCGCTTTGTAATTACTAATAATTACAGAGATTGCTTTATCCACTTCAAAGACCAGCCAAAGAGGTTGGCTGATGAGACCCTCACTACTGTTCGCTCTAGGTATAGCTTATAAGAGAGAAAGAAACATTAGATTGACATTTTCTTTTGCATATCAAGCACACCTACATGATATTTAGTCTACTCCAAATCAAATACAATGGATGGCCTATAGGCATGCTTGATTAACAAAGATGAAAGAGAACCTGCTTTCAAAATGATAAGATAATCAAAAGTAACTCTCACCTTCAAAATAACATAAAACATTTAGGAAATCAAAAGTAAATGATAAGATAATCGAAGAAAATCTAGCCTTCAAAACAATACAAAATATTTTGGAAGCTCCTTTGAATCAATCAGCTCATGGTGAAATTAATGCTTGATATAGAATATTTGGCAAGTCTCTTTAACCAAGATTTATGAAAACTTGAAGCTGTATCTAAACTTACTAGCAAAACATAATAATACATGTATTATCATTGTGAATAAAGCACAAAGCATATGAATGTAGTGGAATATAAATAATATGACCTTTCAAGTAGAATACCAAGAACAAGGCATTGTACTGAACTACGATGATATCATGGTTCCCAACCATGTACAACATTAAAGAAACTTGGTTTATCTTTATACCAACAGGCAAAGAAAAGCTCCAACATGTAGATGTATGTCATAGTGATTGCTGAAAAACAATCAAGTTTTATGAGGCACTCGAGTATAGATATTGATAGAGCTCTTTGGTTGAAGGATGCTCTATGAATGTTGAGTAGCAAAGCACTTACACAAAGACTCAGCAAGCAATGAACTAAATAAGAAATTGGTCAGTAAAGGATGTACTAAATAAAAACTAGCTTAATATATGTGAAGCATTATTGGCTTTTACTTTTGCAAAAGTAGCATGAAGCCACAAGTGATGAAGCACTAAACTTTTGTTTTCACTGATGACCTAATAGAAATAAAAAATTGTTTTCATATGATAGATAACCTTTTGTCCAAGTGATTTTCTCAATCAACTTTCTGGTCTATTGAACATATATAATTATCACTACAAAAGCATGTAGATTGGCTACCGTACACTTAACGACAAGATTGAGACTCTACTTGGCATTCATTAGATAAGATCTTGATCCCTAAAGATTGACTATCCTTATAATGACCTTGCGCTCTTGGTTTTTATGGATATGATCGATGGGTGTTGGGTCTCCTCTTCATCTAAATTTTATGGAGTCCTATAGCTGAATAAGTTTGCTTTATGTGATTGAGCAACTTATTTCTTCATGTGCAAATGTAAAAGCATGATATGATCCAAGGGAACACAAATATTGAGTGCAAGATGGTGTGATGAACTAGTGGAGACTTAAAGCGGGAGGGTGACACCGTATCAGGAAGCCTCTTATCATTAAATATAAATATATATATATATAATTCCTTTTGCTTTTGCTTCAAATATTGTTGAGTCTATGAAAGTATGAACCTTTTTCATCCTCATGTCCTAGATCAATCACTACAAGGCATAGGCCCTTTTTCGACGAAAATACCGACGTTTTTTACATTCAAATTTTTTTTTTAGATGGACGCAAACATCATTATTAAAGTCGTTAAAAGCGTCAAAAAAGAATGCTTGCTATAAAATGTCGCCATATAGTGACGCTGTTAATCATTGCTATATAGTGACACTAAGAATCATCGCTATATAGTGACACTGGTAAACGTCGCTATATAGGGACGATTAATAGAATTTTAAAAAAAGCATTAGTGGGGCTAAACAGAGCCATAGCAAGCCCTGTTTGCCCCACTAAAAGTTTTTTATTTAAATAATTACAAAAAAAAGTTTTTTATTACAAAATTTTCCTTGCGAAAAGGGCGATACAAAATCACTCAAATGAAATGATCGAGCAACAAAAGCATATACATGTCGAAGATATACAACATTGTTTGTTACAAAATTACCCTTTCGAAAAGGGTGATACAAAATCGCTCAAACGAGCTGATATACAAAATGACATACATGGCGAAGTATATGCACACTGCTACTACTACTACTACTCATTTGAATTATCCTCATCATCCTTATCCTCATCCTCATCTTGTTGGCCTGATCCTTGGTCCTCGTGAGCTGCGCCTTGTCTCTGACCCTCGTCATGTGTGCTGATCCCTGGCCTTGGTGATCGCTCGCCTCCAGTGATGGGATGCTCGAGCTTTGACCAATTCACGAGAGTTAGATAAAGTGCATGTAATATGTAGTAAAACAAATAGAACAATACACTAAATGAGAAGAAGTAGACTTACCACGATTGCCTCGAATGCCAACCATCCGCTTGCACCAAAATGTGAAGTACCTATGGTGTCCAGCCATCCCCTCATAGCCCTATGGTGGTGGTGGTAGGCTGTCTCGACAGGAGTAGGGTATCTACCCACGATCTCAAGCTGCAAGAAGACACAATTTGCGGAGGGATTAGTACAAAGAAACAACCTCCTAATAAGCTACATAAGCAATATAATTTGAGATCGATACTTACAAATTGGGCCTCCCATGATTCAACACCCCCTGCTCCAAAATGCATGCTTCCATATTGCTCCATCTGGATCCTTCGTGCTTCCATGTGCTACAGATTGGGGTCCTCCCTCGCTGACTTCGTTGCTTTCTTCCACTCACACTTATGAGTGGTGTGGGGCGGGCCCCTTGGTGGTTGACCTCCCTCGAGCCTGGCAAGCTCCGCTAGTGCCTGCCTCTTAAGCAAAGATCTTTTATTACCAAGTATCGTAACAATCTTCGACTTGGCCCATTTATCTATGAACTGGGGATTGGGGGGGTTAGGATACCTCGCTTGACTTGCTCGTCATGTATTCAATACTAGCTTCACTTTCATAAGTTGGTCCATCCTATGAAAGAACAGGACTTGCTGAATGTTTTATGTTAAAATTGTTACATGTTTTCTTTCAATGTTTCTTTTCTATTTAGCTTTGATATTATTACTCCTTGGATACATTACTTCACATATGCAAAGATGCTTCTCACATGTTTTCTTGTTGTTTTCAAGGCACTCATTTATTTTTAAGGTGAGCTCATATATTCTCTTTCATCACACTCAGTTTAGTACATGCAAGTTTGCACAAATGCCTAGATATAATCCAACGGATTAAATGCACATTCAATACCTACATGATGAGTATATCTACTTTGTTTTTCATAGTCATCTATATTTACAAGTGCATGCAAGGTCTTGCTAGGCCAATGATTTCTTCCTTCTTTGTCGATTAACTTATTGATGACTTATGGTATGTATTTACTTATTGATTCAAACAAGGCATACTTTTATTTCTCCCTTTATGTGGTGAGGTACACTTATATGTATTTCATGGTGATGAACACCTATGGCTAACTTAATGAGTACTGGTTTGGGCGTGGCATCTATGGATTACTTATTGCATACTTGTTTAAATGTGGCAAGGTTCAATGTCTTTCACGTGAGAATATTTATGAACACATATGGCTAATTACTTGAACTTACTTATTTGGATGTGGAATATGGCTAACTACTTGAGTACTCATCTGGACATGGTACATGGATTATTATTGACTCCTAATTTCGATGTGACACATATTTACTCGTCTGAATGTGATACATGGATTATTACTAAGTCCTTGTTTGGATGTGACATATATTTATCTGGCTTTCACGATGGACACATATGGATTACTTATTGAGTACTCATTTTGACATGGTCATATTGCGTACTCATTTGCATGTGGCAAGGTTCAACTTCTTTCAGATGAACACATATGGGTTACTTCTGGAGTACTCGTTTGGACATGGCACATATGCATTATTGTTGAGTACTTGTTTGAACGTGATCACCATTCCTGGATGCCCATTTTCTTGGTTTCTTCTAGATGTTCTTTGTAATCTCGAATGCTCGTCTTCCTGATTGTTTGGTACTTTCGGATGCAAAGAGCTTGTTATTTCATTCCCACTATGATTATGTAAGCTGTGTCTAATCCACACAAGCTTGCCTCTTGTCATACATGCATGGCTTATTCTCATTGTATTTTTGGTTGTTCGATACTTCTGGCTGCCCAGTTGTTTGGTACTTCTGGGATGCCCAATTGTTTGTATTTCTAGTTTTCGATACTTCTAGCAGACAAGTTGTTCGGTACTTTAGGATGTTTGGATGCTCGTTGTGTTTCTAGAATATTGGTTCTTGATTTGCAGGATCATTATGGGCTCGTATTTTTGGTTGTTCAGTACTTTCGGTTGCCAAGTTGTTCGGTACTTCTAGGATGCTCAATTATTTGGTACTTTCTGATGTTTAGATGCTCATTGTGTTTCTAGATTATTGGTTCTTGATTTGTAGGATCATTATGGGGCTTTCTGTTGTGTTGCTATGGCTTTCTTACACTATGCAGGCGACATTTCAGCCTTGGCTTTATGGGACATATCAAATTCGATACTTCAAGATGCCCGAATGCTCGTTGTGTTTTTGGATTATTGGTTCTTGATTTGCAAGAACTTATGGGTCTTCCTATCGTGTTGCTACAGCTTTCTTACACTACCCAAGAGACATTTCAGCTCTGGCTTTGTGGACATCTCAAGTCATCCCTCCATACTCATCTTTGGAGTGACCAAAGTAATTTTCTCATACATTCATCCTTGGTACAATAGAAACAGACATTTGAATATTTGCTGTGTTCATATACACTGCATGAAATAGGTCATTTTATGTGGATGAATTGTGCAAAACATGAAGGCATGATTATAAAGGTTTAAGGAGGTCTGACTAGATTGAACTTGGAGACAACAAGCTCTGCTATTAGATGAAGAGCTCAAACATCGAACTTGAAGATCTCAAGCGTTGATTATGCATCATCACTATGTCAAACATATTGAGATTCCTAGGAAGATTTTTCTATTTTTCACACGTACTTTTCACTATATCATGCACCAAACATAGTTCCTATACTTTGCACTATAGTATGGACAAGTGCTTGTCTTATGCCCTTGTACTATCTATATGCAATTCACACTGTATCATCCAGCATTACACTATATCATTCAAAATGGCATATGGCCATCCTTTGTATATATTTTCACATAGATATATGTAGTGGCTTGGGTTTTTTCTGTTGTACTCCCCAAGGGTTTTTTTTTCATCTGTAGCTAGAGAGCCTAGTTTGAGTGGGGGTGTTAGAGCTATATATAGCTTGCCCTAACTCAGCCTAGTCCTCAACTATATATATGCCTATTATGTATGAATAGAATCACTTTCTTGGGAGCAACTCTTGTGTCGATCTCTCTGCTATTTCTCTTCCTCTCAACACAACTCTTGTGTCCGTCTCTCTCCTCTTTCTCTTCCTCTCAACACATTCATGCAATCACGTATTTCCATCATTCAATATGCAATCCTTTTTTTGGAAGTGGAAGTGGAAGGGGAAGGAAAAGAGAAGGAAAAGGAAGGGGAAAGGGAAGAACATATAAGATTGTAGGAGTGCATGTATAGATGCGTCTAATAGCACATCTATAGGCACAATTGTCTATTTTTCAAAAAGATAGATGCATCTATAGATGCACTGTTAGACGCATCTATAGATGCACTGCGATAGACACCTTTTTCTAAGAATTTAAAAAGGACATGCACCCGACCACACTAGTACAAAAAACATCCATTCAACTTGCATATGACAAAGGATGAATTCAAAGAGAGCAACTTTTAATGAAGATCAACCATCAAGAGACTTACCTTGGATAGAGGTATGGAAGCTTCTTGTCCTTCTTCAAAGTTGCTTCTCTTTCTTCTCTTCCTTGTTCACCCTCTGCTTCTCTTTCTTCTTCTCCTTGTTCGCCCTCTTCTCTTGTGTACCAGGGGATGATTGTGTAAGCCTAGCTCGATGAGTGTGGGTGCTTGGAGATAAATGTGGATGCTCGAAGCTATGTCTGTTAATAGGAAAGCAAGCCGTGCGATGTTAAAAGTATGTGAAGAAAAGCAAGCGCGCTAAAAGTAGGTTCAAAAATCAGCTTGCAGTCGATGCATCTTAAAGTGTGTCTATCTATGTGTCTATTTACGTGTCTATCGATGCATCTAAAGTAAGTTTTAGATGCACCTATAGATGGGCTCCACAGTACAGACGCAGTGTTAGACACACTTTTAGATGCTCCACCGAGTTTTGACATTTACAACTCATCCAAGAACAAATTTTTTGGGTTGTTTATATATAGGATGTCTTCATCTTCAACAAGTAGCTCTAGTGAGGATAAATCCCTCCATATCCACCATCACAAAATGTGGTTGGAGCAAAAAATCAAATGTATGTGTGATAGATGTCAAGGAAACATGTATTGTGCATGCAAAATTACATTCAATCACATCTCAAAGTAGGGAGAATGGGATACGACCCTAAACATGGTAAGTGTTAAAGAGTTAAGGTTGATTGAGATACATATGGGTGTTCATGTGTTTGAGTTATGATCCCATTTTAATTTGATACAGGATGCAGTGCCACACCCACATATGTTGCCCTATGCTCGAGGAGGAGAACTGTCAATGATATGAGGTGGGATCTTTAGGAGGGACTATTACGGATGCATGGAGTGATGGTGATAGTGGCCCTTCACCATTACCTCATGAGGCCATGGAGGAGGAGGTGTTTGATGATATGGACGTGTAGGATTTATATGTCCATCAATCCTCAGGTAGGGATGATAGCATGGAGCAGGACAATCTTTTTACCGCAGCATCGACTCCACTATTTGAGGGGTGCACATTCTCTATTCTACGTGCCTCCCTTGAGTTAGTAAACTTGCAGACCATCTATGGATGGAGCAATGCGAGTTTGAATGCATTACTCAAGTAAGCTTTAAAGTCTATTTTCCAAACATGGTGAATTATGCTACTGGATCAATTACTCGAATGCTTTTTCTCATTTATGGTCTTCACGTGTAGGCTATTGTGTAAAATCACTCATTGTAAACTATATCCCTTTGCATCAGTTCTAAATTTTCTTGTCGGTAGAGATTCCACTTCCATATTCATTACATTTGTAGTTAATATGTCACAGTTGGAGAAATTGCTACCTTTTTATAGCCTAACTTGCTTGAAGGAAACATTCAATAATTTGCTAAATGTAGGCTTTGTCAAGATCTATTTTCTAAGTTTGGAAAGTATTAAAAATTAGCATTTTAAGTGCCCTTTAAGGAGCATTGTCACATTATCTTATAAGATTTCCATATTCAAATTCGTTCAACTAGAAACCATTGATCATGATGCAATTATGTATGTATGATATATTGGAACTTGGAATCCCATAACTGAGATGTAAATGAAATATAAATGGCTTGGAAGAACCAAATTTCATTTTTTGTCATGCAAGTACCCTTTATCAATGTCAAGGATCTTTTGTATTAAAAGTGGTATATGTTGATACAAGGATGGAGGGGGGGGGGGGGCTAGTGCAAGCATGCAAGAAGAACACAAATTCAGAACTAAAGGGTTGTAATAAAATGAGGCAATATGAATACATAATCTATTGTGATTGTCTCAAAGAGCCTAATGAACAAATCATCGTGCACTTATATGTATGACCAATCATCAAGGCTCCTAGTTTCACACTTTTAAAACTTCCACATATGAAAAAAAAAAAGGTATGGAAATACATTTCTATTTTTTGTCCTCGAGCTTAGAGAAGCAAAATGCATGAAAGCTGTCGAGAGTATCTACTTTAATTCTTATAAGCTCCTATTTTTTGCTGTTGCATTGTGAAAGTCTTATCATATCATATTTTGTTATAGTCCTTTTATGTGAATGTAGTAATCCAATGCATCTCTACGCAATAAAGCCGAGAATATTTCCTTTAATTTTAGTGTTCCCTTGCTAGAGAGATTTAATTTTAGTGTAGTAATCCTTTTATATGCATGTAGCAATCCAATGCATCTCTATGCAACAGAGCCAATAATATTTCCTTTAATTTTAGTGCTCCCTTGCTAGAGATCTTGATATACATGTCATTATAGCATTTTCTCTCAAGAATGTGTAAGCACAAACTAAATGAACCTGTTGTGAAATTATGCTCATGCTCCTAATATCAATGTCTATGGTTAGTATTCCTCACAATGACATAAGAAATTCCATAATATGGTTCAAAGAATTTAGTAAGGATGTCATGCTTTGAATGCATGCCTTCACTTGGTCAATCTTGTCATGTATGATACAAAAATTGTGCCACGCATAGTACGAGCTTCTAAATTTTATTAATACTACTACACACAAGCCTTATTTAGATGGTTAAGCATCGACGTTTAGTGCACATGGGGCGCTAATCATCGGTAAGTAAAGCAGGGTTAGAAAAGTGTCACTATATAGCAACTCTATATAAACCTCACTATATAGCGATGTTTATATAGAGTCGCTATATAGCGACACTTTCTAGACATGTAGAAGTTTGTTATATAGTGACTCTGAGATGCTTTCCTACAGTGACATTTTACATTGAGTGTTTTTCCTCATACCGACCTTTAAAAGATAGTTTTTCCCAATGAATTTTTTTTTCTCTTTTCATACATGTTTGATCCTTTGAAAAAATAAAAGTACAAGAGCATGTACATCAAGTTTGAAGCTCATATATTCATGTCCAAGTTTGAGATGAAAAATCAATGAAGAGCATTTACATCAACGGTTTCATCCCGAGCCAAGTCTAGCATGAGAAAAAAGTCTATCTGCAACTCTATACCGAGTTGATCTCCTATATCATCATCGTACTTTGACATCATACGTTCACCTAAGACTTGATCATCTTCTTCAATAAAGTCGGGTGATTCTTGATTATTGTCATCTTCTTTCTCAATATCGTGATCTCCATCTTCCTTTTGTATAATGTCATTATGCGCATCTTCGTCTTGGCTCATATTATGATTTTCATCTTCTTTGCTTAGATCCATCTTGATCAATTGGATCTGGCATTGGTAGTGGCATATCCATATCCACATCTCTATCTGTAAAAATTTGCTTACTTCATGGTGCAAACTTGGATCACGTACCACCATCTTGGATCAGAATGATTCGGATGAAAAACCACCTATATTGCAGATGGGTGCCAAATGCCATCAATTATATATATGAAATTATGCTTAAGTACATGTACCAATTGATCTTAAGAAACAAAAGCTTCGATTAATTAAATCATTAGTGTGCACCTACTCACGATGCTTAGGAAGAACAAAAGCATCACTTTCATCGGTCCAAAGTTTGGTGCTATCTATTGCAAAGAAACCACTACTGTCTTTCCTCACTGTCGCATGGGGACCATTGTAAATAGTTCTAAACCATTTTACATCAAGAATGAAAACACTAAATCATTTGAAATCGATTTCAGCTATGTGGAAAAATGTGGCCAAACATTATCGCACACAATTGATAGTGTATAACCACCTAGCCCACATGCGAGGTCATTGAATATAAGGTGGGAGGAGAGATTTTTGCTTTTCCTGCAATAGAGATGTGAAAGATGGCATGCGGGGTTTCGGATTTAATCTCCCAGTGTCGCTATATAACAATGATGGTCAGTCGCTATATAGCGACGTCTATATCCAAAAAGCATCTCTATATAGCAATGAAACAAGGCAAAGCATCGCTATATAGCAATGGTTCAGGGCAAAGAGTAGCTATATGGCAACGGTTGAGGACACTTATTGTCAGAAGAGAAAAAGGAGCTCATGGGTGTCCATTTTTTGGATCTTAATAGATTTCCTTGTAGCTCATGTTGTGATTTTGGAAATGTGCAGATGAAAGGGATGAGTGGAAGCTCATCAGATGATGCGCTAATGCCTGGGAGCATAGAGTGGCTTATAGAGAGGTTGTATTGTCATTGCACTCATTGCAAGCAAGAAGTACGACATCAACGTCGTATTTTCATGGGCCACTTGTAGATGTATGGGGAGGAGCCCGAACCAGTACCCACCATTGGTGTTGCACATGGTGAGGGATCATCGGTAAGTCAATGCTATTTCAGTTCGTGATTAATATTGGATACCATTATTACATGAAACCTTGAGACAAGATCTTATATTTACACGAAATCTTGAGACGAGATGAGAAGGGTGGCGAGGGTACGCATATCCCTTCACACTTTGAGCAAGACTATAGTGTCTTGGATGCGCTAGATGATGACAAGGATATGGTGGACATGATGGATTCTATTTTCAGGGGCACTACATCACATGTACTGTTATGGATAAAATTGTCCAAGGAAAAAGGCATTAATATGTGTGTGTGTTTGTATATGTGGCAATAATATAATAAAATATGGTGTGCATAGGGCCCAGGGTTGAGGTGGGAAGGCATGACCATGTGCCACCCTTCTACGTAAGAGGACCCATAAGGTGTGTTGTACATAATCCATGGTAGTAATATTATACAATGTAAGGTGGCATGGCTCCTCCATGTGCCACCCCTTCACCTAGGCTACATTTAGTGAGTTATGGCTCAAAGTCCATGGGAGAAGTAATATAAAATAGGTGGAGATGGATATTATATTGGGTTTTTCCCTCCATATAGGATAGGCCCATGTGGGGGAGGTATAGAAGGTCCAAGAGAGCAAGTTAAATAATGGGAAAAGTAGGATGAGGTGGCAAGATTCTTTGTGCCAACCCTCCACTTATCCTCCTAGAGGTTTGAACATATTATAAAATTGGGAAGAGACCAAGGGAGTATCATAGACTTGAGATATGGGGCTTGATTTATGTGGAAAATTGAGGCAAAGGGTTGTCACACACAATTGAGAGTGCGTAACCACCTAGCCCACATGGGAGACTTTTCCACACACACCATGCATGTGGGAGGATGCATTAATACGGAGAGACCCCCTCTTTTGGCTATAAAAGGAGGAGGATATTCCTTGATGAGACATGCTCATTCTTGTAAAGCCACCTAGCTAGTACTTTGATATTTCCCTCTCATCCTTTCTTTCAAATAAAGCATGGTCCTCTTCCCTTGATGTCTCCATCTTTACATTCCTCCATATGCAAACTGCTACTACTACTATACTAATTCGAATTATCCTTGTCATCCTCATCCTCATCCTCATCTTGTTGGCCTGATCCTTGGTCCTCATGAGCTGCGCCTTGTCCCTGACCCTTGTCACGTGTGTCTGATCCCTGGCCTTGGTGATCGCTCGCCTCCGGTGATGGGATGCTCGAGCTTTGACCAATTTATGAGAGCTAGATAAAGTGCATGTAATATGTAGTAAAACAAGTAGAACAATACATTAAATGAGAAGAAGTAGACTTACCACGATTGCCTCGAATGCCAACCGTCTGCCTGCACCATAATCTGAAGTACCTATGGTGTCCAGCCATCTCCTCATAGCCCTATGGTGGCAGTGGTAGGCTGTCTCGACAGGAGTAGGGTATCTGCCCACGATCTCAAGCTGCAAGACGACACAATTTGTGGAGGGATTAGTACAAAGAAACAACCTCCTAATAAACTACATAAGCAATATAATTTGAGATCGATACTTACAAATTGGGCCTCCCATGATTCAACACCCCCTGCTCCAAAATGCATGCTTCCATATTGCTCCATCTGGATCCTTCGTTCTTCCACGTGCTACAGACTGGGGTCCTCCCTCGCTGACTTCGTTGCTTTCTTCCACTCACACTTATGAGTGGTGTGGGGTGGGCCCCTTGGTGGTTGACCTCCCTCGAGCCTGGCAAGCTCTGCTAGTGCCTGCCTCTTAAGAAAAGATCTTTTATTACCAAGTATCGTAACAATCTTTGACTTGGCCCATTTATCTGTGAACTGGGGATTGGGGGGGTTAGGATACCTAGAGCGAACAGCAACAAGGGTCTCATTAGCCAACCTCTTTGGCTGGTCTTTGAAGTGGATAAAGCAATCTCTGTAATTGTTAGCAATTATAGAGCGCATGAAGGCCATGATGTCCTTCCCCCGTGCATCCATCAAGATGCCTCTTGTTTGAGTGATGTCATAGAATATTGTACCATCACCCGGAGGCATGTCTAAATCATTTGAATCATCATCGTCCCCACTGCCACCCCTCCCAAAGCACTGTGCCATGCATCCCCCACCACTCTCCCTGCTACTACGCCTGCTATTGTGTCGTGTCGAGCTAGTACATTGGCCACTCGTAGCTAGAGACTGCATGGGACTACGATGACCACTCGTAGCTGGAGAAGTGAGTCTCGACTGTACAGGAGTACGCCAACGGCTTTGTGAGACAGAAGGACCTCCTGACGGCATGGGGGAAGGGGCATAAGATGGCATGGTAGAAGGGGCATAAAACAACATGGGGGAAGGGGCATAAGATGACATGGAAGATGGGCCTGCGCTGTGTAGCCAGCTGGGCTGTGCTGACTCTGCTGGGGTGATCTCAACTCGTGTGGGGTGGTTTGGAGTCTATAGTGCCGACTCGTGGGGGCTGTTTAGAGTACCCGTCATATACCCGTATAACTCCGCAAGACTAGGAGGGTGCCCTAAAAGGTTATACAAGTCCCTAAAAATAGACTACCGGAGATCAGGTTAGCCCGAAGCGCTTCTTGGCCACATGATGAACTAGAAAAAATAAAGAAATACGATTACTGATGAGCTGAGAAGAAAGGGGAAGAAAAGAGAGGATTACTGTCCGAGCACGTCTATAGACGCGTCTGATTAGCACGTCTATTTTTGCGTATAACAACATGTCTATAGACGCGGATGTCTATGTCTGCAAATAGGCTAGGCACGCGTCTAGACACGCCTATAGATGTGGTTTTAGATGCACTCTGAGACGTGTCTATAGACATGCTCCGATAGACAGACTTTTCTAAAAAGTAGAAAAGGATATGTACCCGACACACAAACATAACATTGATACCAAAATCATGCATTTTTTGGATATGAGAAAGTACAAATCCAAAGAGAGTAAACTTCCAAAAAAGATCAACTACAAAAAGACTTACCTTGGATAGAGGTATGGAAGATTCTTCTCCTTTTTCAAAGTTGCTTCTCTTCCTTGTTCGCCCTCCTCTCCTTTAAGCTTGGAAGTAAGTGTGGGTGCCTTCCTCTTAAGTGTAAGCTTGGAAGTAAGTGTGGGTACCTTCCTCTTAAGCATCGAAATTGTGGATCTGCTAATAACAAAGACAACAAGCCGTGTGAAGTATAAGTAATGTGAAGAAAAGCGAAGCGAGCGTGCTAAAAGCAGGTTTAAAAGCTGCGTCTATAAACACGTCTAATAGCACGTCTAATAGCGCGTCTAATTACACAGACCAGATGCAATTTTAGACGTGCTTGTAGACACGCACCACATAATAGATAGACATGGTTTTAGACGTGCTTGTAGACGCGCAACACAGAATAGACAGACGCGGTTTTAGACGTGCCTTTAGATGCGCCACAGTTTAAAATTAAATATTTAAAGAAAAGCAATTTTTTTTGGGTTTTTTGTTTGTAGGTTGTCTTAATCTTCAACAAGTAGCTCCAATGAGGATGAATCCCTCCGTATCCACCATCGCGAAATGTGGTTGGAGCAAAAAATCAAATGTATGTGTAATCGATGTCGAGGAAACATGTATCGTGCACGCAGGATTACACTCAATCACATCTCAAAGTATGGAGAATGGGATGCGACCGTAAACATGGTAAGGGTTTGTAAGTTAAGGTTGAATGAGATACCTATGGTTGTTCATATGTTTGAGTTATGATCCTATTTTAATTTGATACAGGATGTAGTGCCACACCCGCATATGTTGCCCTATGCTCACTGTGAGGAGGCAAAGCGTTGGCAATATGAGGTGAGATCTTTAGGAGGGACCGTTATGCATGGAGTGATGGTGATAGTACCCCTCTGCCATTACCTCATGAAGCCATGGAGGAAGAGGTTTTTGATGATATGGTGTGGGATTAATATGTCCATCAAGGGAGGGATGATAGCATGGAGCAGGATGATCTTTTTACTACAACATCGACTCCACTGTTTGAGGGGTGCACATTCTCTGTTCTACATGCCTCCCTTGAGTTACTAAACTTGCAAACCATCTATGGATGGAGCAATGCAAGTTTAAATGCATTACTCAAGTAAGCTTTAAATTCTATTTTGCAAACATGGTGAATTATGCTAGTGGGTCAATTACTCGAATGCTTTTCCTCATTTATGGTCTTCATGTGCAAGCTATTGTGTAAAATGCTTCCAAGGGAGAATAAATTACCGACCTCAAGAGATATGGGAAGGCAACATGTGACCTCTCTTGGAGGATAAGATTACAAGTGCATCCATGCATGTGTCAACGATTGCATTTTGTTTCGTGGACTACATCAGGATGCAAGAGAGTATCCTACTTGTGGAGAGGCAAGATATAGAGAAGATCTCAAAACTTTGGACGTGCCTCGTAAGGTTCTATGACATTTTCTCATAATCCCTTGCATCCAACATATGCTCAAGTGCAAATCTATTGCAGAGCTCATCTCATGGCATTCCTCCCATCGATCAACCGATGGCAAGTGGAGAACTCTCACGGACTCTCCTGCATGGAAGCATATTGAAGACACATGGCCAAACTTCAAGGAAGAACCTAGGAGCTTGAGACTTGGATTGGGTATGGACGGTGTGAATCCATTTGGTCTCAAAAGCACCTCTTACAGTGTATGGCCGGTGATATTGGTGAATTATAATCTTCCACCCTCTATGGCTATTAAGAAAGGACATGTTATGCTGTCCCTTCTAATTCCAGGGAAGCATAAAGTCAAAAATCCTGATGTTTATTTAGAGCCTTTGATTGATGAGCTAGTGATACTTTGGAGAGGTATCGAGGTGCATGATGTGAGTAGGCCTCCCTCATCACGAGACTTCAATTGCAAAGTAGTCTTGATGTGGATGATGCATGACTTCCCAGGCTATGGTGAGTGTTCAGGTAAGCATTGCACTTCTAATTATGAATAGGCGAAGGATGTGGCACCCTAAACCCACCTTCAACTCTTAATTGTGTCTATTGTTCAGGTTTCACTACATCGGGTTACCATGCACGTCCTGTTTGTGGTCCTTCGCTAGTTACCTCATGGGTAGACGCATTGAATAAGGTCATCTATGAGAATCACCATCGATTTCTACCACCTGATCATCCTAGATATGTTGCCCCTTGGAATGAAGTCCTCCCACAATCACTCACTACGGGAGTTTGGATGAGAATTTGGGACGGTTCCATGATTCCTCCACCACTTGCATGAGTCGGTAAGGGTTTGTAACTATTGTGTGCTATATTGGCTGTAAAATAAAGATTGCCCCCTAACACCAACTTTTGTTTATATACTCCATTTTTTATCATTTACCATATTGGTCCCACCTCAAGATCAATCACCTGCTTGATCCCATGCATATCTTCAAGAATGTGGTATCTACCATTTGGGAGCATTTGAATGGGACATGAGATTTCGTAGGCATAAAGGAGTATCTATGTACCACAGGGAGGATGCGTGAAGCTTGGCCACAAGAGAGACCAAATGGGCATGTTTTCTTACCTCGTGCACTGTGGATGTTATCAGAGCTAGAGATGGCGATGGTGATGCATGAGGTGTTTGAAGGGAGCCTTTACAAAGAGCAAGAAAAGAGGTGTAGAGTAATTATATGGCTTGAAATCTCATAATTGGCACAAGATGCTTCAGGTAAGTATTTTATGTGCATAATATCTTTTTCCTTTCAAATTTGTGAGTGAATAATTATAAGCAACTAATCAACCACCTCCTCATGGGTTTAATTCATACTACCTACTAGCATTTCACGTAGTGCATCGAAGGACATGAAAGATTTTATTTACAAGATGGGTGAGCTTGTGAGGTACTTTACATGATACAAAATATGATGCGTATCAATGCTCCATGCAAGTTTGAATGCATATTGCTAATATGCTATACTTTTTCATTTCTAGGTATGTGAGCTCAAAGGAAATAGATCCCACCACACTTGAGAATGCTCGAGTTATGTCAGTGGAGGTGGTTTGTTTAGTGGAGGAGACATTTCCATGTTCTATTCTCACAAGCCAACTACATCTTATAGTGCATTTGGTGCACGATGGTTGTTCTTTCTCGAGCGCTTCATGAAGACCTTCAAGGGCTTTGTGAGACAAAATGCAAGACCCGAAGGTAGCATGGCCAAGGGTTGGTTGGTACAAGAGTCACTTGTATATATTTTTGAGTTTCTTGTTGATGTGGATAGCTCTCTCCCATGACTATGGAGAGATGATGAAGACCTAAGGATGACCTCTATTGTGCCTCAAGGGAAAGGACACAACAAAGTAATAGACACAGAGTTGCATAATATTATCAACCTCTATTGAATGCTTAATAGTGATGTGATGAAAAGATGGGTTACAAGATACGAGGATGCAAAGGCAAGAAGACAAGAATAAAGGGCGCTCTTTCATACACACCATGGATCTCGTGTGCCATACCCTCAGTATCTAAGAGCACTTCCAAAGGATATTCATGTGGATTGGCTACTTGATGAAATGGAGAAAGCAGAGAAAGACGAGGGGATGCATATCACAATGGAAGAATGGGAGTATGCTAGGGGATGCATGAGCAAGGTCAGTATATAGAATGTTATGCATAAGTTAGGAGCTTTCAATAATTTAGATTGCTTATTTAATTGATTTTTTCTTGGTGTAGTGCACTATGTTCAATGCTATATGGTATGAGGGCAAGCATTTTCAAACACAACAGATTGATGATAAGAGAAACACACAAGATTGTGGCATCATTGCTAGCTTTGAGGGAGCCAATGGAGCCATGGATGATCATTGTGGCATAATCCAAGATATTATTAAGCTTGAATTTTGACGCTTCTTTATGTATGTTTTGGATGTAAAGTGGTTCAAGGATGTGGTGGAAAGAGGCCCTAATGCAACAATCAAACAGCATGCAAGTGGCTTTGTAACTATTGACTCCACAAAGTTTCGGCAAGAAAAATAACATGATTGTATTTGTGTTTGAATTAGATTGTCTATCAACCAATGGTGGATAATAATAGATGGTGGCATGTCATACCTATTATGCCACGTTCCAAAGTGATGTATAGTACATTTACTAATATGGAGCGTATGGAGGATGATCATGGCCATGGACATAATGATGATCATGATATGAGAGAGGAGGATGATCATGAGATAGGAGATACAGATATTGAGGCCATTACCCATGAGGACGAGCCTACCATTGGTGATGCTGATTTCAATGAGCACATGAGTAGCACAAGTAGTAGTGGGTTGAATGTATTTGTAGATCTAAACACTTGTTTGGATTTTGAAGTAGATAGTTTGGCAAGGGTTGATCTCATTGAGGATGAGATTGAACCGTAGCCCATCATTGATATTGGCAAAACTATTTTACATATTGTCTCCTTCTCCTCACCTCACTTAATTCTTGTATATGTGGGCTTGCAAAAAAGCATTGATGTTTTTGTTAAAATTATGTGCTTTGGTAATCATGGGCAATGTTTGTAAAGCAATGATGTACACTAAAATCTCACTTTCTGTATTCTCTGGTTTGCGTCTAAATATGCATCTAAATACACATCTGATTCCCAGTGTAAACGCGGAAATAAATGCGCTAATACACGCACAAATAGATGCGTTGATAAATGCAATGTTAGACGGGCTAGTATTTTCTCAGTTTAGACGTGCAAATAGACGTGTTAATACATGCACAAATAGACATGCTGATAAACACAATGTTAGACGGGCCCATATTTTCTCAGTTTAAACGTGCAAAGAAACATGTTAATACATGTGCAAATAGACGAGTTGATAGATGGGCTATTAGATGCACCCGTAATTCCTCTACTCAAGCAATGCCTATAGACGCGCCCACTATTTTGCGCATCTACCAAGCATGTCTATAGTTGATTTGTGTTATTATGAAGCAGTGCAAGAATGAGGTGTCCCTTCTTTATTGTTAGCCATGGTTAGATATTGTAATTCACCAAGACTATGGGCCATGTCTATGTTCTTCCAAGCTACACAATCTGTCAGAATCCTCAATGTGTCATCAGTGGACCGATCAGATGCATGCCAAGTCATCAACTCTGCTATGGATTTGCATCGAAACATGTGAAGTATTCTAGCAATGATGGGAAAGTGTCTCAAGACCTTTACCGGGATTTGCTCACCCTGCAAGTCATCTCTATATTCTTGTTCCCCACACTCCAGACAACTAGCCAAATTTCCATGCTCACGACAAAAGAGAATACAATCATAATGGCAAGCATGGATGATATAATAATCCATAGCCACCATTGTTAGCATCTTCTTCGCTTCATCTCTTGATGCAGGCATGGTATTTGGTGCAGGCAACATCTTTTGGAGTAACCTATCACAACTCAAACATACCTAGGCTTCAAATAATAATGATTCTCAAACATACACGATGATTCTCAAAACAAACAATATCCAAATAATGAGACAAATTAATGCGGAGAGCTAACCTCATTAAGGCCGAGACACTTTTATCCAACCACCCATACTTTGCTTTTGCAGATTCAAGATTGAGAGACAAGCCTATAGTTGATATCCTAGAACCCTCCTACAGCTGTGTTGATTGCAACTCTCACATATTGACCTCAGACTCGAACATCACGTGTAGATGTGATGTAGTGCCCCTAAAAATAGAATCCATCATGTCCACCATACCCTCGTCATCATCTAGCACATCTGAGAGACTATACTCCTACTCAAAGTGTGAAGGTATATGCACACGCTTGCCACCCTCATCCTGTCTCAAGATTTTGTGTAAATATAAGATCTTGTCTCAAGGTTTTGTGTCGTGTATGCATGCAATATTAATGACGAACTCAAATAGCATTGACTTACCGATGATCCATTATCATGTGCACCACCAATGGTGGGTATTGGTTCAAGCTCCTCCCCATACATCTACAAGTGGCGCATGACAATATGGTGTCGATGTCGTACTTCTCGCTTGCAATGAGTGCAATGACAATACAACCTCTCCGTAAGCCACTTTGTGCTCCTGGGTGTGGGCTCATCATCTGAAGAGCTTCCACTCATCCCTTCCATCTACACACCTCCAAAATTACAACACAAAATGCAAGGAAATCCATTAAGATCCAAAAAATAGCCACCCCTGATCTCGTTTTCTCTCTTCTTGGATCAAGTGCCCTGAACCATCATTATATAGCGACACTTTTTCCTATTCCATTACTATATAGTGATGCTTTTAGGATATTAAGTGTCGCTATATAGCGACTGACCAGTGTCACTATATAGCGACACCTGGGGCTAAAACCTGAAACCCCACGTGATGCCGTCTTTCACAATGCTATTGCGGGAAAAGCAAAAATCTCTCTTCCAACCTTATATTCGATGACCTCGCATTCCTCCTCTCTCTTTCCCACACTCTTCACCCCTACCCAGCCCCTCTCCCAACACTTGTTCTCCCTCTCTACTCATGTGAAAGGAAGTTTTTCAAGAAGGTGTGTCTCTTTAAGCAATGTAGGTCCATTTTTTGTGAGATTTTGTTTTGTGAGTGTTGAAGCATGTTTCTCCTTACATTGCTAAGCCTATGTGCTAATTTGTAACAAACAAGGTTTGAGAATTTTATCTTGCTTGTGTGCTTGTAAACATTCTTTTGTAATTACTAAAAGAAAAAGATTAGTGGGGCAAAACAGGGCTTGCTATGGCCCTGTTTAGACCCACTAATGGTTTTTTTCTGTTCTATATAGCGAGGCTTTACCAATGTCACTATATAGCGATGTTTACCAGAGTCGCTATATAGCGATGCTTATATAGCGACATTTATTTTTTGATAGTAATAGCGATGTAAATACCTACCTTTGCGCTCATCAAAAAAACTTTTTAGTGTAAAAAAGATCGATATTTCCATCGAAAAATGGCATGTGCCTTGTAGTGTAATGTAGACAATGTGCCTCTTGCTTTACTTGCAAATGCTTCCTAAGTTTAATTTTTTAGCTTTATTTTACTCCAAGTACATTCACAATTGAGAAATTTCTAGCTTTTGTTAGGCTAACTTGCTTGAAGATAGTATTCCATAGTCTAGTAAGTATAGATGTTGACAAGCTCTTGTAAACTTTTCCTTCTAATGTATTATCCAATTCATGCAATTCTTATACACATAAGGGATGATCATTTAAGCATGCTCTCTCCATGTACCAATGTGTAGCTCTTATATGGCATCTTCTCTATTTTATTCTCCACAAACACTTGGATTTTCCTTTCCTTTCGCTACATGACTCATAGGGAATCTCAATGGATCCATTTCCCATGCATACCTTTGCATACACCAACCTCATGTCTTGATTGTATCTATGGGAGATTGCCATTGGAATAACGTGTCCCTTATACCATCTAGTATGGTAGACTATTATGCTTTCAAGAGTAGACAAATCCTACCTCCCTTTTTTAAATCTCACTAGCACACAAACCCATGGCATAGCCACATGAATCAAATGAGGAGCCATCTGCATTGCGTAAGAACTGAGCTCCTCTTCACGAAATCTATTGAGCATAAAAATATGCCTCTGTCTTTAATAGCTTCTCCTCCATCCCTTGCTTCTCCACCATCTACACCCCCAACACATTCATCATGTCTTCCACTGCCTTCTTCTTGTTAGCCTCCACCAATCCTGAGGGTATCAATACTCAAAGAGAGCCCATAGGCAATTGCCTTTGGCAACAAATGTCATGGAGGTTGTTGACAAAGAGTTTGCCTCCTTCAAAATGTGTTATTTAAAAAAGAGGCGTTTAATTTATAGTTCTTTGATTTCCTCATTGGAAAGAAGTGGAGCAGCATTGCACAGACCAAGAATTGGACGTAATGATATGTTTGAAGGCTAAAAGACAAATTTGTTGCATGGCAAGCTCTCAGCTGTGTTTTCAAAAACTGGAAACAGAAGTCGATGAGAGTTTAAAGAAACAATTAAACAAATTCGTAGGAATGTCCGTAGAGGGAAATGATTAGCTAGAGTATAATTAATCAGATTGGCTAGGATGTCCATAGGGGGAAATGATTACCCAATTGGGTCCCTTCTTGCAATGTTGTTTTCTTTTTCTTCACCGCAAGACAGGAGATTGGAGTTTTACCATGTATGACATTAGTGCCAGATCTGGCAGAAGGTCTATTGCGATGTGCATGACAATTGATTGTCTATGCATCATTTAAAAATTCTTGCTTTATGCAGTTAGACCAGACGAACGAATTGCATGATGAGTGAAATGCAAACAAGTTGAGATGTTTGGAATCACACCTAAATGGATCCCTAAACATGGAGAAGAAAAGGCATTGATTATTGTACATTCGAATAAAATTTAAAGAAGAATACCAAAAACGAGGTAGAGCAAAGGCTAGAGGTTTGCAGAGCAACTACAAGAACACGAGCATGGAAGAGGAGAATAGGATTTCATTATTCAAAGAGGAAATGAATTGAGGATTGATACATTGACATGGGGAAAAATGAAACGATAACTATTCGGGTGTAGGAGATACATCCAATGACAATGTATTATGTAGCCATTGATGGAGCACTTCAAGAAAGGCTCCTTCACCACCACCTGGGTGCCCTTCAAAAACAGCTTATGGACAGTTGAGAAGTCCCTGTGGGAGGAAGTGAGAGCAACATTTTAGATGGAGTGGGAGCTCCATTTTTTATAAACAACCTGAAGGCCTTTGAATCGTCATTCTTGTGTTGGACATCGAAATCCACACAAAGAGAGTCCTTCGCAGACAGAGCATATAATTGTGTCTCTCATGAACTCGCCGTCTAATTTTGCTAAAGACAACCTCCTAGATCCTATAGTTTGAACTTTCAGCAAGTCACATGCTTCTTGGGCCTCGGTGATTGCAGGCCATGAGATCTCCCGTTCTCATTTCCAGGGCTCTCGTGAATATCAACAAGCGATGGATTCCCATTCCTGGCATGAGTCAGACGGAGGTGCAACACCTAGTGGACTTCATCAATTTTGGGCACCTTGAACTCCACGTGCTCCAAAACCACGCACGTGCACTATTTCTAGCAGGCAACAAATATAATATGCTGCTTTTAATGGACATATGCCAAACTCACATTCTGGAAACGATGGATCCACTCGATGTCTTGGAGTTTGCCGATGGGCTTAATTGTCCAAACGTGCTAGAGAAGGAAGCGATGCATAGGATTGGAACCAATTATCAAAATGTGATTCTCTCACAGGCCAATCAGACCTTTACGATGAAGAATCCGACGCTTGGTGTATGAGTTGCACGCTCGGGGGCTAGGAGACATCTCAGTGCTTTTAATATAGCTTGCTTACCAAATCCAACCTAAATGGCAAGCCTATGGAAATGTCGGCAAGCTCTCGTACACTCCTTCTAACTCGATTTTTATGTGGCCCTTCTATTGGTGTATCATTTGGCCTAAGGCCTTATCCTACATACATTATACTTGCTCATTTGTTATAGTGCTCATTTCTCTTTTCTCCTCCTTTTTTTTCTTATTTCAAATGTGAGCAAATGGTTTGTTGAACTATTACTCGTAGGATTAACAATACTACCCTGGTATGTGAATAATATCAGCCAATAGTATGTCTTTTTCCAAAGAAGAATTTCCTTTCTTGTGCCAATTTCTTCAATGCAAAAGGCCTTGTAATAGCCACAAGCTCTCTTCAGGAAATTGTTCCCCTATTTATTAGATCTAAATCTTTATATATCTTGCATGGACCATACTTTAAATTTTTATAAGGTGTTAAACATTATCTAGAGATATTGGATTGATGCATTTCTATGGATTCTATTCACTTTATTTGTTAAGATATAAGTTTAGAGACAAGAAATAGATACATAGGTATTGAATTGTGATAAGAAAACCATTGGGAGATAGAAGAAGTAAGTCTATACAATCGATGAATGACCGGCTTCAACTACAATGCAAGTTACAAACATAGTTTAAAACATAGAAGCCTCATTCGATCATACTATGGGCGATGCGCTTGATATGCTTATGAACGATGGTGTGAGTGCTAATTAAAATCTTAAATGAATCGCTACAATAACAAGTGGACGTTACATCCTCCCCACATTATGCTTGTGGGAGTTCTAGTCAAGTTACAACTAGAATGTTTGTAGAGGCTTCTCGACAATCTACTTCATGAAAGAGAGCAAAAAATGGTAAACACATGCATTTCTCAACCTAGAATGGGAATTTGCAATCAAACTGCATAACTATGTGGAATGGTGTTTTATCTCATAAGACGAATTTCAGAGGTGCACCACATATAGGGGACAGTAAGGCCCAAAGATGCTTTAATATCTATATCCGGTGCCTTATCTTACTACTTCTTTAAGGAAGGGTTGCCACATGGAAGGAGAGTGGAATGTAGGAGAAAGCTACCACGTGGTAAGAGGAGGGGAGAGGTTGGATAGGTTGAGAGATGTGCCATGTGGCATGCTTCCTTGAGATGACTTGCCAGTATGGCAAGCCCTATGTTTCACAACCAGTGGCAATGGGTGTGATTCATGAGCTTTGGATATAGAACACGCAACCCACTAATTCAAAATTCACAAATCCAACGTTTAGGCACCTACAAGACTTAGCTCAACAAAGGAGTGGATAGGCAGAGCTCACCTACTTTGCAATTGTCACCATCGGATATGCTCTGCATGGTCAATTACACATTATACAATGTTTTTCCCGTAGGTCAACCAAAGCTTTTTTATGTTTGCAATTTTTGCATTATTGTTTTGGCCTCCTATTCTTTTGTCTACGATACTCTAGGGTGGACCAAGGATCTAAAGCAACAGGTTGATTTCATCCCGCATTTTCTTGCTAAATCTTTGTTGGTCGGGAAATCCAAATGGCTAAGGGATACGCTGTCATGTATGAGAAGGAGCTTGGAACTCTGCTTTGTTATTTTTCCTAGAAATGACTTCGGAGATAAGTAGGGGCGATGTCACTCGGGTCCAAATAAGAAGAATCATGCCAAAGGGATGGGCTACAATGGAGTTGTAGTCAATTGCAACAGTGTCTAGAAAACAAAATGTCAAGAAGAAAGCACCACAAAATAGGCAACCATGAGAAGGAAGTTGCACACTTGCAAAACCATGAAGTGCTCAACATCACCTCAGTTGACGGATAGAACTGAAAGGATAGTATACTGAAAATACCAATTGAATGCTTACAAAATTAACACCTTCAACATGTTAATAGAATGAATGTACACTATAGCCCACAGTTCGTGACATAAGAGCATATATCACAAGTGCAGTGTATAGTGCTCCTTTGTTGTCAAGGTAGAAAATACCCACTAGGCTAGCACATGCCTGAACAAGACAATGGAGAAACCCTTCTATTAGAACCATTTGCCACTACAGACCCCCTTCAAGAACTCAAGTTGCAAGAATGGATTCTTGGGTAGGGGAGTTGCAAGAATTACTTCTCTGTTAGTTGATTGATGCATGAAGGGGAGCACTGTAATGGCCCAATAGACCCGAAATTTCAAACTGATTGTGAGTTCATGTGGGTTTTGCACTAGGTTGTGAGGTGCTATAAATGGGGTGAGAACTCATCTTTCCCTGCATGCATCCATTCTCCATAGCAATGGAAGATCCCTCATAATTTGCCACTGAGAAGGGAAATTTTGTGTGGCATCATACATTCAAGTTGGAAGAGAATGATTTCATTTGCATTGCACCCTCATTACACCATACATCACCAAAGGTCCTCATGATGTCGCTGGGATAGGTAGCTCTCATGATTGGCCTTGTGGTTTTCTAACCAACAAAGATGGATGACACATGTCACAAAGAGAGGCGAAGAAGACCCAAACAACAAAATAGCAACAACCAGGTATGCCACCTCATACAACGAGTGTAAGAAACCTTCACCAATGCTGTCAAACCACCAAAAGACCATGTTGATTGATTGCTATGAGAGCTCAAACGTGATATGCGACCAACCTAGAGAAGACCCAAATGGAATACTATTGAAGCTCACACATTGTCCAACCAGAGGAAATACACCCAGGCGACTAAAGCTAGACACGGAAGACTTAAATGTCTTGAGCACATGAAATGAGCTGCTGCGCAAGGAATTGGGAAGGAAACCAAGTATTGATTAGGTGACTCTTATCATTGGGCTGAGATCTGATGTAAGTCTGCACCGTGTTCTCGTATCCGTGAGAATCCAAGTACCCAAAAGAACAGGATGACAATGAAGAAAATAAGCTACCGAAAACATGTGGAGTCAAACACATGTACGCTCAGCCAAGGGTACCAGACTGATATGTCTACACAACAACAGCAACAAATCTCCACTTCATAGTTCACATTCTTTGCGCAGCTAGAGCCAAACAGTGACTGGCTTGACCATAAAGCTAAGGGGCTTGATCAAAAACCCGATCAGCTTGTAGGACTTTACGAAGAATAAGCTCCCAAACTAGCAAAAAGTATTGATAAAATAGATGTGGTATATATGTCATGCAGAGGCAAGTCATAGAGCTGTAGGGTATATATGAGCCAAAAAAACATTGAAAAGCATGTATACAGTTAGGTTGGTGATAACTAAATGTGTGTTGTGCAAAGACAAAGAGCAAGGATTCAACAATCTCTGTCTCTCACGCAAGCTCTTAAACAAAATTTATGTGCCTCTGTCTAAAAATAATCAAGACTTACGAGTAGCAGGAAACATTTCGCAATGTCTCCTCTTACAAATGTCAAGCAGAACCGCAAAACCAAGAACTAGCCATCATACTTTAAAAAGGAACAATACATATGCCAGAGTAACCGGGCATCTGAGGGGAAACAATACATACATTGAAAAGGAACATACATCCAGAGACACATGAGGGGAAAACAACAATCAGATTCTCAAGAATTAAGGAAAATTTTATTAGGTAAATGATTGGATACCAAATGTTCGTATGGAGAAAAGTGAATAAAAGGACAATTCAAGCACGTACTAGTTGATCTAATACCATGTTGGATGCAATTCAAGAAGACTGCAAGAGACTAGATACTCCCAAGATGTTGGGCACAACCACTAGTGATAGCATTGCAACATGTGGCAGAGTGGGCTAAAAACTACTGCAATGGACGCGAGGTAGTTCTACCATGTGGCAAAGGTGTGGCATAATCTGCTCTATCCAACTGATGTGGCACTCTCCAGAGGACATTGATTCCACTCAGGCGATACCTTAGGGGCCTACCCCTGTGACTGGCCCGCGACTCCTCTCAGACGTATAAGCACTCCTTTGCTAGCAACCGATGGCTTTGTCAGGAGTCGTGACGAGTTTGTCCCACAAATGATCGATGCGGAGGTAGCAAGATTCTTCTCTCTGCCCTCTAGCCCCTTTGTCTAAGGGGTCATCACCCGGGCGTGCCCATCATAAGAGAAGCACAACAACACAAAGCAACTATAGATGCACTTGGTAGACGTGCAAAATAGCGGGCGCATCTATAGGAATTACGGGCACGTCTAATAGCACGTCTAACAGCTCATCTATTTGTGCGTGTATTAACACATCTATTTACGCATTTAAACTGAGAAAATACAGGCTCATCTAACATTGCGTTTATCAGCGTGTCTATTTACGCATGTATTAACACGTCTATTTGTGTGTCTAAACTGAGAAAATACGGGCCCGTCTAACATTGTGTTTATCAGCACGTCTATTTGCACGTGTATTAGGGCATTTATTTGCACGTTTACACTAGGAATTAGATGCATATTTAGATGCAAACCAAAGAATACAGAAAGTGAGACTTTGGTATACATCATTGCTTTCTAAACATTGCCCATGATTACCAAAGCACATAATTTTAACAAAAATATCAATGCTTTTTTGCAAGCCTACATATACAAGAATTAAGTGAGGTAAGGAGAATGAGACAATATGTATGCCAATATTAATGATAGGCTACGGTTCAATCTCATCTTGAATGAGATCAACCCTTGCCAAACTATCTACTTCAAAATGCAAACAAGTGTTTAGATCTACAAATACATTCAACCCACTACTACTTGTGCTACTCATGTGCTCATTGAAATCAGCATCACCAATGGTAGGCTCGTCCTCACGGGTAATGGCCTCAATATCTGTATCTCCTATCTCATGATCATCATCCTCTCTCGTATCATGGTCATCATCACGTCCAAGGCCATGATCATCCTCCATACGCTCCATATTAGTAAATGTACTATACATCACTTTGGAACATGGCATAATAGGTATGACATGCCACCATCTATTATTATCCACCATTGGTTGATAGACAACCTAATTCAAACACAAATACAATCATGTTATTTTTCTTGCATCAAATATTTAAAAGCAAGTATTTTTATATGTGTGCACAGTACTTGTTCACATTGTTGCAGTAGTATAGTATGTCCTTCCTACTTTGCTAAAACTTTGTGGAGTCAATAGTTACAAAGCCACTTGCATGGCGTTTGATTGTTGCATTAGGGCTTCTTTCCACCATGTCCTTAAACCACTTTACATCCAAAACATACACTAAGAAGCGTCGAAAGTCAAGCTTAATAATATCTTGGATTATGCTATAATAATCATCCATGGCTCCATTGGCTCCCTCAAAGCTAGCAATGATGCCGCAATCTTGTGTGTTTCTCTTATCATCAATCTGTTGTGTTCAAAAATGCTTGCCCTCACACCATATAGCATTGAACATAGTGTACTACACCAAGAAAAAATCAATTAAATAAGCAATCTAAATTATTGAAAGCTCCTAACTTATGCATAACATTCTATATACCGACCTTGCTCATGCATTCCCTAGCATACTCCCATTCTTCCATTGTGATATGCATCCCCTCATCTTTCTCTGCTTTCTCCATTTCATCAAGTAGCCAATCCACATGAATATCCTTTGGAAGTGCTCTTAGATACTGAGGATATGGCATAGGAGATCCGTGGTGTGTACGAAAGAGGGCCCTTTCTTCTTGTCTTCTTGCCTTTGCATCCTCATATCTTGTCACCCATCTTTTCATCACATCACTATTAAGCATGCAATAGAGGTTGATACTATTATGCATGATACCTAGAAATGAAAAAGTACAACATATTAGCAATATGCATTCAAACTTGCATGGAGCATTGATATGCGTCATATTTTGTATCATGTAAAGTACCTCACAAGCTCGCCCATCTTGTAAATACAATTTTTCACGTCCTTCGATGCACTACGTGAAATGCTAGTAGGTAGTATGAACTGAACCCATGAGGAGGTGGGTGATTAGTTGCTTATAATTGTTCACTCACAAATTTAAAAGGAAAAAGATATTATGCACATAAAATACTTAGTTGAAGCATCTTGTGCCAATCATGAGATTTCAAGCCATATAATTACTCTACACCTCTTTTCTTGCTCTTTGTAAAGGCTCCCTTCAAACACCTCATGCATCTAGTGGGAGTACAAATTATAGTAATAGCACACTTCAATGTCGCCATCTCTAGCTTTGATAACCTCCATGGTGCACGAGGTAAAAAAACATGCCCATTTGATCTCTCTTGTGGCCAAGCTTCATGAATCCTCTCTGTGGTACGTAGATCCTCCCTTATGCCTATGGAATCTCGTGTCCCATTCAAATGCTCCCAAATGGTAGATGCCACATTCTTGAAGATATGCATGGGATCAAGCAAGTGATTGATCTTGAGGTGGGACCAATATGGTAAGCGATAAAAGATGGAGTATCTAAAAAAAAGTTGGTGTTAGCGGGCAATCTTTATTTCTAGCCAATATAGCACAGAATAGTTACAAACCCATACCGGCTCATGCCAAGTGATGGAGGAGTCATGGAACCATCCCAAATTCTCATCCAATCTCCCGCAGTGAGTGATTGTGGGAGGACTTCATTCCAAGGGGCAACATATCTAGGATGATCAGGTGGGAGAAATCGATGGTGATTCTCATAGATGACCTTATTCAATGCGTCTGCCCATGAGGCAACTAGCGAAGGACCACAAAGAGGACATGCATGGTAACCCGATGTAGTGAGACCATAACAATAGATGTAGTTAAGACTTGAAGGTGGGTTTAGGGTGCCACATCCTTTGCTTATTCATAATTAGAAGTGCAATGCTTACGTGAACACTCGCCATAGCCTGAGAAGTCATGCATCGTCCACATCAAGACTGCTTTACAGTTGAAGTCTCATGATAAGGGAGACCTTCTCACATCATGCACCTCGATACCTCTCCAAAGTATCTCTAGCTCATCAATCAAAGGCTACAAATAAACATCAGGGTTTTTGACTTTATGTTTCCCTGAAATCAGAAGGGACAGCATAACATGTCCTTTCTTAATAGCCATAGAGGGTGGAAGATTATAATTCACCAATATCACTGGCCATGCACTGTAAGAGGTGATTTTGAGACCAAATGGGTTCACACCATCCATACCCAATCCAAGTCTCAAGCTCCTAGGTTCTTCCTTGAAGCTTGGCCATGTGTCTTCAATATGCTTCCATGTAGGAGAGTCCGCGGGAGTTCTCCACTTGCCATCGGTTGATCGATGGGAGGAATGCCATGACATGAGCTCTGCAATAGATTTGCACTTCAACATATGTTGGATGCAAGGGATTATGGAAAAATGTCATAGAACCTTACCAGGCACGTCCAAAGTTTTGAGATCTGCTCTATATCTTGCCTCTCCATAAGTAGGACACTCTCTTGCATCCTTATGTAGTCCACGAAACAAAACGCAATTGTTGACACATGCATGGATGCGCTTGTAATCTAATCCTCCAAGAGAGGTCACATGTTGCCTTGCCATATCTCTTGAGGTTGGTAATTTATTCTCCCTTGGAATCATTTTACACAATAGCCTGCATGTGAAGACCATAAATGAGGAAAAGCATTCAAGTAATTGACCCACTAGCATAATTCATTATGTTTGCAAAATAGACTTTAAAGCTTACTTGAGTAATGCATTCAAACTTGCATTGCTCCATCCATAGATGGTTTGCAAGTTTAGTAACTCAAGGGAGGCACATTGAACAGAGAATGTGTACCCCTCAAACAATGGAGTCGATGCATGACGAGGAAGAAGATGAGGAAGGAGGCGGAGAAGGGAGTGCAGAAGGGAGTGTGGAAGGGAGCAAGGATTAGTTGTAGAAGTAGTGCTAGCTACTCTTTTTTGTACTTAAAGCAACTGGCTTGGCTTCGTGCCTCTTGTATATACACTTCTCTTATTTTTTGTACTTGAAGCCACATGACATGGCTTAGCTTCCTGCTATATGTACATACAAGCACTTTTTGAGATTTCAATTTTATTGCATTTTGGAGTTGTAATAATTTATTTGGAATTGTAATTAAAATGCGGTTGGCTGTAAGAATTGAATTACACAATGTGGAAATGGGATTCTTGTAACTATATAGCATACACAACATACACATCATTCTGTAAATTAAAAAATATATATTATAAAGCGCGTCTATTAGTGCGTCTATAAACACGTCTATATATGCGTCTGTCTATTTAAGAAGTGTCTATTTGTGCATCTATAGACGCGTTTATAAGACCATTTAAAAACGCATCTATACACGCATTTAATGATGCGTCTATCTGTTTTTTAAAATTTCAAGTAGAGCATCTATTTACATGTCTAAATGCGCGTCTATACGTGCATGTGTCTACTATATAGATGCGCTATTAGATGCGGGCCTCTAGATGCAAAAATAGATGCGCCCGTAAGTTGTTTATTTAGTTTAGTAAATGCGTCTGTGTGCACGTTTGTAGGTGCTTTGTCTTGTTGTGAAGGAAGAGTAGGAAGGGTCGCTTATGTTGTGCTGACTCAAGAGATGTAGACGAGTCAGCACACTCACATCCCTATAGGTCTCCACTTGGTCCCGAGACCTAGTACTAGTCAGGTCCCTTGCCCACTCCTACTCCCACTGCTACTCCTTGCTCTGTAAGTGCTTGTAGTAACACCACTTGCTCTGACTCTGCCACTACCATGAGTCCTTCTTACCCGATCGAGGACTTGTCCTATGAAATCATGGTTGCTGGAGAGATAATAGAAAATAAAAAGAGCTCAGTAGTAGTGATGGCCACCCTGAGGCAGTTGATGAGCCACCACTTCAGGAGCGGCATAGCTACTGATTGGCGGTACCAAGATGAGGGAAAGAAGTAGGCAGTCATCAATGAATTGAAAAGACAATATCCTAGCTCAAAACATAGAAGCATCCTTCGATCATACTATGGGCGATGTGCTTGATACGCTTATGAACAATGGTGTGAGTACTAACTAAAATCTTAAATGAATTGCTACAATCACAAGTGGACATTACATCCTCCTCACATTATGCTCATGGGAGTTCTAGTCAAGTTACAACTAGAATTTTTGTAGAGGCTTCTCGAGAATTTACTTCATGAAAGAGAGAAAAAAATGGTAAACACATGCATTTCTCAGCCTAGAATGGGAATTTGCAATCAAACTACATAACTATGTGGAATGGTGTTTTATCTCATAAGACGAATTTCAGAGGTGCACCACATATAGGGGACAGTAAGGCCCAAAGATGCTTTAATATATACAGATAGTGCCCTATCTTACTACTTCTTTAAGGAAGGGTTGCCACATGGAAGGAGAGTGGAATGTAGGAGAAATCTACCACGTGGTAAGAGGAGGGGAGAGGTTGGACAGGCCGAGAGATGTGCCATGTGACATGCTTCCTTGAGATGACTTGCCAGAATGGCAAGTCCTATGTTTCACAACCAGTGGCAATGGGTGTGATTCATGAGCTTTGGATGAAGAACATGCAACCTACTAAATTAAAATGCACAAATCCACCAACATTCAGGTGCCTACAAGACTTAGCTCAACAAAGTAGTGGATAGGTAGAGCTCAAATTGCAAGGAGTCTACTTCTTCTCATTTAATTTATTGTTCTATTACTTTTACTACAGATTGCATGCACTTTATCTAACTCTCATAAATTGAGCCCATAGCAAGCTACGATGGGTCGACTTTCCATAGACAAAGAGGCAACATGCACGTTTTACATAGGAGCGAAGCCGTGGTTTATTGAGATGGAGGCCATGGGAGCGACAATCGATTAGGTTGAGGTGGCTTCTCGCATGGTATAAGTCTACTCCTACTTGTAACATCACTTTCTAAATTGATTTATTCTTTAAGTTCTAAGCTAATTTCCAATTAATATGGTTTCACTCTTAGGGTACAAGCTCGAACATCCCATCAATGAAGGTGAGCGGTGATGAGATGAGGGATTTGGCTTACACAACCTCGACGAGGGCTAGGGATCAGGTGTAGCTCACTAGGGCTAAGGATGAGGCTGGTGTGACCATGACAATGATGAGGATGATAAGGATGATTCGGATGAGTAGCTATAGTAGTAGTATTAGTAGTACTTAGTAGATACTTCGTCATGTATATGATTTTGTATGTCGACTCGTTTGAGCGATTTTGTACCACCCTTTCTGAAAGGGTAATTTTGTAACAAACAATGTTGTATATCCTCTGCAAGTATATGCTTCTGTCTCTCGGCTCATTTGAGTGATTTTGTATCACCCCTTTCACAAGGGAAAATTTGTAACAAACAAGGTTTGGGAGTTTTATCTTGCTTGTGTGCTTGTAAACATTCTTTTGTAATTACTAAAAGAAAAACATTATTGGAACAAAATAGGGCTTGTTATGGCCCTGTTTAGCCCTACTAATGTTTTTTTTATGTTTCTGTAAAGCGTCACTATATAGTGAGGCTTTACCACTGTCGCTATATAGTGATGTTTACCAGAGTCCCTATATAGCAATATTTCTTTTTCGATGCTAATAGCAACATAAATACCTACTTTTGTGCTCATTAGAAAAACTTTTTAGTGTAAAAAAGATCGGTATTTCCATCGAAGAATGGCCTGTGCCTTATAGTGTAATGTAGACAATGTGCCCCTTGCTTTACTTGCAAATGCTCCCTAGGTTTGATTTTTTTCTTTATTTTATTACAAGTATAGTCACAATTGAGAAATTTCTAGCTTTTGTTAGGCTAACTTTCTTGAAGATAGCATTCCATAGTCTGGTAAGTATAGATGCTAACAAGCTCTTGCAAATATTTCCTTCTAATATAGTAAGGAATGAGATTCTCCTCATGAAATCTATTGAGCATAAAAATATGCCTCTATCTTCAATAGCTTCTCCTCCGTCCCTTGATTCTCCACCATCTACACCCCCAATACATTGTCATGTCTTCCACTGCCTTCTTTCTGTTAGCCTCCACCAATTTTGAAAATATCAAGACTTAAAGAGAGCCCATAGACAATTGCCTTCGGCAACAAATGTCATGGAGGTACGAGATTTAGATCGTTATTGACAAAGAGTTTGCCTCCAAAAAGTGCTATTTGAAAAGAAGGTGTTTAGTTTGTAGTTCTTTCATTTCCTCATTTGAAAGAATTGGAGTAGCATTGCACCGACCAAGAATTGGACATAATGATATGTTTGAAGGCTAAAAGACAAATTTGCTACATGGCAAAGCTCTAAGCTATGTTTTCAAAAATTGGAAACAAAAGTTGATGAGAGTTTAAAGAAACAATCAAACAAATTCGTTGGAATGTCCGTAGAGGGAAATGATTAGCTAGAGTATAATTAATGAGATTGGCTGGAATGTCCATAAGGGGAAATGATTAGCCAATTGGGTCCCTTCTTGCAATGTTGTTTTCTTTTTCACCACCGCAAGATAGGATATTGGAGTTTTACCATGTATGACATTAGTGCCAAATCTGGCAGAAGGTCTATTGCAATGCGGGGGACAATTGATTGTCTATGCATCGTTTAAAAATTATTGCTTTATGCATTTGGACCAGATGAATGAATTGCATGATGAATGAAATGCAAACAAGTTGAGATGTTTGGAATCACACCTAAATGGATCCCTAAAAATGGAGAAAAAAAGGCATTGATTATTCTACATTCGAATAAAATTTAAACAAGACAACCAAAAACGAGGTAGAGCAAAGGCTAGAGGTTTGCATAGCAACTACAAGAATGCGAGCATGGAAGAGGAGAATAGGATTCCGTCATTGAAAGAGGAAATGAATTGAGGATTGATACATTGACATAGGGAAAAATGAAACGGTAAGTATCCAGGTGTAGGAGCTACATCCAATGACAATGTATTATGTAGCCTTTGATGGAGCACTTCGGGAAAGTCTCCTTCACTGTCACCTGGGTGCCCTTCAAAAAGAGCTTATGGATAGTTGAGAAGTCCCTGTGGGAGGAAGTGAGAGCAACATTTTAGATGGAGCAAGAGCTCCATTTTTTATAAACAACTTGACGGCCTTCGAATCGCGTCATTCTTGTCCTGGACGTCCAAATCCACACAAAGAGAGTACTTCGCATAGAGAGCGTACAATTATGTGTCTCCATTGCAGCCTACCGTGCAAACTGTAACTTTTGCTCTACTAAACGTAATACAATATCGACTCGTCTTAATGGGATTCATCTGGAAGTGCATCCATGTGAGAGCTTTAAAATCATTCCGTACTACCCCAGGTTGGTTCTACAAATGGGTTGATGCTGATGAGAAGGAAACCATAGAGAATCATTATGAAAGCGAAGTCTATTGTTGAGTTGTAATGATGCTACTCACAATAGAGGATTGACATGGCACATTTGAAAGAGTAGCTTCCCGACCATATAGGGTGAAACTAATTTCATAACCGATTTCAATCTAATGATTGAGATTGGTTGGATTAAATCCAAAGGCTTACATCTTTAACCTATTAACCATGGATACCCCAAAAAAAAGAGAGAGGACACTTGGCAGCTTGGAGGAGAAGACCCTGCCACGTGTCACAAAGAAGGAGCTCTTGGATGGAGGCTTGTAGGGGGGAGGAGGTGGAAAGACAAGAGGAAGGAGGAGGTGGAAAGTCAATGGAATGGAGGAGGTGGAAGGTCACCTTCGGGAGGAAGGAGGAGATGGAAGGTTAATGGAATGAAAGGAGGAGATGGAATGTCTCAGAGACATGGGTTAAGAATTTGCCAAAATTTCAAAATCCAATGCAAGTATGCAAGGTGAATTGATTAGCAATTTAAGAATCAAAGATCCACCTTCAGATGGGGAGTGGTTGAGGATGGTCATGCATGTTTGTCCATGCAAAGCACGGGTTTAGTACTCGTCTCTCCAATGGTCCTCCCCCAAACCTCTCCTTAATAGAGAAAAAGATAAATATAATTCACTCAATTCTCAAAAGCTTTATCCCAATATTGGGTCGTAATTCAAAGATGCTTGTGCACTCTTCAATCTCACACAAACAATCAATAGTTGGAGTTCTTGGACTTTATTCAAAACAGAGTTACTCTCAAACTTCCTTGTGTTTGGTTTAGGCCCCTTGAACTTCTACCCCGCTTTACAAAAAGAACCTAAGCCCGTTATAAAGGAACGACGATTGAATCCACATAGAGTTTTTATCGAAATAGACTTCTGCTAAACAAAAAGACGAGAAGACAAGAGGGGAATGCAAATGAAATTATACGACATAGGAAAAACAAACTTATGGAGAATGGAGAGCACTAGTTTTGTCGTGGAAGAGACCATGTAGAAGGACGCAAGACCTCGTCATAGGTGCTGAATAGCGCTACAGTTCCGACGCAAAAGTCATGACGGGTATTTAAGGATACAGATTTCTAGTTCCTGGTTGCCAGTCATCTACTTTCTTTGCGTTAGCACTTCCCTCTGTAAGATTGTCGTTTGCAGTTCTAAAGGTGTGGATTCTGGAACATATTGGTGGGGTAGACATATTCAATAACGACCCCACGCCCTTCTGTTGAAGATTCATCTTCGATCGGTGGAATTATAAGACTTGCACGGACAAGGCTGAATAATTATTTCTCACCCGAGGGTGCATGTTAGCTAGATAGCAAAGTTTCTTTGATGTATCTGCTGAACATCTTACCCGGTTATTGCTGTATAAACGTCGTACATGTCCCGGGCACAACAAGACAAAATAGCACCATCCTTAATGTTCAAAGGATGATTGTAGCTGCGGCTGAGACATCTATGGAAGCTTAGCTGAGTTTGAAGAATGGGCAGGATTGGACTTAAATCAACCAAGTTTAGCTTCGGTTCGACCTCCTGCTCACGAAACTGTCCATCAAGCTTGGCGGGCAGTTGTTCAGCTTTGTTTTAAGAATAGAAGAACAGTTACAAGCCTCAGATATGAAGTTATATACTCGTGTTGATTTTCGAGTGTCGACTCTAGAGTAAGCATGAAAGGACGCAGTGGAAACAGGCAGATGCCGGTTTGCGGGAGTGGGCTTGAAGCGCTGGCAATTTGATGAAAACCAAAATGCCGATTGGTTGGGCTGAAGCTAGGGCAAACATTTGCAAGGCCTGGACAATAAACTACAAAAACATAAAGCATCAAAATGAGCAACGTTCCACAATGCTCGCAAATCCGCAAATAAGTGAGGGGAGCAGCCTTTATTTAATGCTCAAGTTTTCGCGTAGCAGGCGCTCGACCTGATCCTTTTCCGTCCCGACTCACCCGCATGGATAAACCTATAAATAAAGAAGTTCGAAGACGGTCCGAAAGTGACTAGACCCGCTCGCACCCCTGGAGATGACCATGGCGTGCTCGGTTTGTGACGCTCGGGGGGACGGTAAGGCCCGAAGACGCTACAGTATATGTAACCGGTGTCTTATCGGTGCAAGAGTGCTGATCGAACTGGGCAAGAAACTCGAAACGAGGGAGAGAACTTCCAAGGGCATTGAGTTATTGGGACAAAAGGTGAGTCCTGACTCGTGACTAGCAAAGTAAGCTAGTATCATTCGAAGAGAGATTGTCATAGTATAGGAGTGAGTGTGTCATGATGTCAACAGGGTATATTGCAAGACACGTTCAAAGCCATCGAACGACATGTACAAGCCACGGAAAAGCAAGTAAAATTCTTTCAAGGACGGGAAGAGCAGGGCTTGGACGACAGACTGCCTAGAGACCTGGAGCTCGTGAGTGCGGATGGGCAGTCAATTCAGGCAAATGGCTTCGTTCTGGTCAGCCTCCTTCCGCTTAATATGAACTCGCCGTCTAATTTTGCTAAAGACAACCTCCTAGATCCTATAGTTTGAACTTTCAGCAAGTCACATGCTTCTTGGGCCTCGGTGATTGCAGGCCATGAGATCTCCCGTTCTCATTTCCAGGGCTCTCGTGAATATTAACATGAGCTCGCCGATGGGCTTAATTGTCTGAACGTGCTAGAGAAGGAAGCGATGCATAGGATTGGAGCCAATTATCAAAATGTGATTCTCTCACAGGCCTATCAGACCTTTACAATGAAGAATCCGAGGCTTGGTGTACGAGTTGCACGCTCGGGGGCTAGGAGACATCTCAGTGCTTTTAATATAGCTTGCTTACCAAATCCAACCTAAATGGCCAGCCTATGGAAATGTAGGCAAGCTCTCGTACACTGCTTCTAACTCGAATTTTTTGTGGCCCTTCTCTTGGTGTATCATTTGGCCTAAGGCCTTATCCTACATACATTATACTTGCTCTTTTGTTATAGTGCTCATTTCTCTTTTCTCCTTCTTTTTTTTCTTATTTCAAATGTGAGCAATGGTTTGTTGAACTATTACTCGTAGCATTAACAATACTACCCTGGTATGTGAATAATATCCGCCAATAGGATGTTTTTTTTTGAAGAAGAATTTCCTTTCTTGTGCCGATTTCTTCAATGCAAAAGGCCTTGTAATAGCCACAAGCTCTCTTCAGGAACTTGTTCCCCTCTTTATTAGATCTAAATCTTTATATATCTTGCATGGACCATACTTTCGATTTTTATAAGGTGTTAAACATTATCTAGAGATATTGGATTGATGCATTTCTATGGATTCTATTCACTTTATTTGATAAGATATAAGTTTGAGGACAAGAAATAGATACATAGGTATTAGAATTATAATAAGAAAACCATTGGGAGATAGAAGAACTAAGTCTATACAATCGATGAATGACCGGCTTCAACTACAATGCAAGTTACAAACATAGTTTAAAACATAGAAGCCTCATTCGATCATACTATGGGCGATGCGCCTGATATGCTTATGAACGCTGGTGTGAGTGCTAATTAAAATCTTAAATGAATCGCTACAATAACAAGTGGACGTTACATCCTCCCCACATTATGCTCGTGGGAGTTCTAGTCAAGTTACAACTAGAATGTTTGTAGAGGCTTCTCGACAATCTACTTCATGAAAGAGAGAAAAAATTGGTAAACACATGCATTTCTCAGCCTAGAATGGGAATTTGCAATCAAACTGCATAACTATGTGGAATGGTCTTTTATCTCATAAGACGAATTTTAGAGGTGCACCACATATAGGGGACAGTAAGGCCCAAAGATGCTTTAATATCTATATCCGGTGCCTTATCTTACTACTTCTTTAAGGAAGGGTTGCCACATGGAAGGAGAGTGGAATGTAGGAGAAAGCTGCCACGTGGTAAGAGGAGGGGAGAGGTTGGATAGGTTGAGAGATGTGCCATGTGGCATGCTTCCTTGAGATGACTTGCCAGCATGGCAAGCCCTATGTTTCACAACCAATGGCAATGAGTGTGATTCATGAGCTTTGGATACAGAACATGCAACCCACTAATTCAAAATGTACAAATCCAACGTTCAGGCACCTACAAGACTTAGCTCAACAAAGGAGTGGATAGGTAGAGCTCACCTACTTTGCAATTTAGAGGTCAACCAAAGCTTTTTTATGTTTGCAATTTTTGCATTATTGTTTTGGCCTCCTATTCTTTTGTCTATGATACTCTAGGGTGGACCAAGGATCTAAAGCAACAGGTTGATTTCATCCCGCATTTTCTTGCTAAATCTTTGTTGGTCGGGAAATCCAAATGGCTAAGGGATATGTTGTTGTATGAGAAGGAGCATGGAACCCTGCTTTGTTATTTTTCCTAGAAATGCCTCCTGAAATAAGTAGGGGCGATGTCACTAGGGTCCAAATAAGAAGAACCGTGCCAAAGGGATGCACTACAATGCAGTTATAGGCAATTGCAATAGTGTCTAGAAAACAAAATTTCAAGAAGAAAGCACCACAAAATAGGCAGCCATGAGCACGAAGTTACACACTTGCAAAACCATGAAGTGCTCAACATCACCTCGGTTGACACATAGAACTCAAAGGATAGTATATTGAAAATACCAATTGAATGCTTACAAAATTAACACCTTCAACGTGTTAATAGAATGAATCTACACTATAGCCCACAGTTCGTGACATAAGAGCATATATCACATGTGCAGTGTATAGTGCTCCTTTGTTGTCAAGGTAGAAAACACCCACTAGGCCAGCACATGCCTGAACAAGACAATGGAGAAACCCTTCTATTAGAACCATTTGCCACTACAGACCCCCTTCAAAAACTCAAGTTGTAAGAATCGATTCTTGGGTAGGGGAGTTGCAAGAATTACTTCTCTTGTAGTTGATTGATGCATGAAGGGGAGCATTGTAATGGCCCAGTAGAGCCGAAATTTCAAACCGATTGTGAGTCCCTGTGGGTTTTGCACTAGGTTGTGAGATGCTATAGATCCTTCAACAATGCCGTCAGACCACCAGAGGACTATGTTGATCGATCGCTGTGAGAGCTCAAATGTGATATGCCACCAACCTAGAGAAGACCCAAATGGAATACTATTGATGCTCACACGTTGTCCGACGAGAGAAAATATACCCAGGCTACTAAAGCCAAACACGGAAGGCTTAAATGTCTTGAGCACATGAAACGAGCTGTTGCACGATGAATTGGGTAGGAAACCAAGTACTGATTAGGTGACTCTTATTGTTGAGCTGAGGTTTGATGTAAGTCCACACTGTGATCTAGTATCCGTGAGAATCCAAGTACCCAAAAGAACAGGATTACCATGAAGAAAACAAGCTACTAAAAGCATGCGGAGTCAAACACAAGTACACTCAGCCAAGGGTACCAGACCAATATGTCTACACAACAACGGCAACAAATCTCCACTTCTTAGCTCACATTCTTTGCATAGCTAAAGCCAAGCAGTGACTGGCTTGACCATAAAGCCAAGGGGCTTGATGAGAAACCCGATCAGCTTGTAGGACTTTACCAAGAATAACCTCCCAAACTAGCGAAAAGGATTGATAAAATAGATGTGGTATATATGTAAGCATATATACAGTTAGGTTGGTGATAACTAAATGTGTGTTGAGCAAAGACAAAAAGCAAGGATTTAATAGTCTCTGTCTCTTGCCCAAGCTCTCAAACAAATTTTATGTACCTTTGTCTAAAAATAATCAAGACTTATGAGTAGCAAGAAACATTTAGCAATGTCTCCTCTTACAAATGTCAAGAAGAACCAAAAAAACAGAGCTAGCCATCATACTTTAAAAAGGCACAATACATATGCTGGAGTAACCAGGAATCCGAGGGGAAACAATACATACATTGAAAAGGAACATACATTCGGAGACACACGAGGGGAAAACAACAATCAGATTCTCAGGAATTAAGGAAAATTTTATTAGCCAAATGATCGGAGACCAAACATCCGTATGGAGAAAAGAGAATAAAAGGACAATTCAGACACGTGCTAGTTGATCTAATACCATGTTGGATACAATTCAAGAAGACTGCAAGAGACTAGATACTCCCAAGATGTTGGCCACAACCATGAGTGATAGCACTACGACATGTGGCAGAGTGGTTTGATGACTACTGCAATGGGCGCAAGGTAGTTGTGGCAAAGGTGTGGCGTAGTCTGCTCTGTCCAGCTGATGTGGCACTCTCCAAAGGACTTTGATTCCACTCAGGCAACACCTTAGGGGCCTATACCTATGACGACCCATGGCTCAACTCCTCTCGGACGTAGCACTGTGACTACCCCTCGAGAAACTCCTTTGCTAGCAAGCGATGGCTTTGTCGGGAGTCTCGACGAGTTTGTCCCATAGATGACCAATGCAGAGGCAGCAAGATTCTTCTCTCTGCTATCCCAGAGGGCCTCAACAAATCCCTCTCTCACACCGATGGCTGGACCTACTGTCTAGTTGTCCCCTCTAGCCCCTTCGTCTAAGGGATCATCACCTGGGCATGCCCATCATAAGGGAAGGAAGAGTAGGAAGGGTCGCTTATGTTGTGCTAACTCAAGAGATGTAGATGAGTCAGCACACTCATATCCCTACAGGTCTCCACTTGGTCCCGAGACCTACTACTAGTCAGGTCCCTTACCCACTCCTATCCCACTACTACTCCTTGCTCTGTAAGCACATACAGTAACACCACTCGCTCTGACTCTACCACTACCATGAGTCCTCCTTATCCGGTTGAGGACTTGTCCTATGAAATCATGGTTGCTGGAGAGATAGGGTTGCCACATGGAAGGAGAGTGGAATGTAGGAGAAATCTACCATGTGGTAAGAGGAGGGGAGAGGTTGGACAAGCTGAGAGATGTGCCATGTAACATGCTTCCTTCAGATGACTTGCCACCATGGCAAGCCCTATGTTTCACAACCACTGGCAATGGGTGTGATTCATGAGCTTTGGATGCAGAACATGCAATCCACTAATTCAAAATGCACAAATCCAACGTTCAGGTGCCTACAAGATTTAGCTCAACAAAGGAGTGGATAGGTAGAGCTCAAATTGCAAGGAGTCTACTTCTTCTCATTTAATTTATTGTTCTATTGGTTTTACTATAGATTGCATGCACTTTATCTAACTCTCATAAATTGGGACCATAGCAAGCTGTGATGGGTCGACTTCCCATAGACAAAGAGGTGAGATGCACATTTTGCATAGGAGCGAAGCCGTGGTTCATTGAGATGGAGGCCATGGGAGTGACAATCGATTGGGCTGAGGTGGCTACTCGCACGGTGGCTACTCTCACTTTTTAAATTGATTTATTCTTTAAGTTCTAAGCTAATTTCCAATTAATATGGTTTCACTCTTAGAGTACAAGCTCAAACGTCCCATCAACGGAGGTGAGCGGTGATGAGATGAGGGATTTGGCTTACACAGCTTCGACAAGGTCTAGGGATCAGGTGTAGCTCACCAGGGCTAGGGATGAGGCCCGCCTAACCACGACAATGACAAGGATGACAAGGACGATTCGAATCAGCAGTTATAGTAGTAGTATTAGTAGTACTTAGTAGATACTTCGTCATGTATATGATTTTGTATGTCGACTTGTTTGAGCGATTTTGTAGCACCCTTTCTGAAAAGGTAATTTTGTAACAAACAATGTTGTATATCTTCAGCAAGTATATGCTTTTATCTCTCTACTCATTTGAGCGATTTTGTATCACCCCTTTCACAAGGGAAAATTTGTAACAAACAACGTTTGAGAGTTTTATCTCGCTTGTGTGCTTGTAAACATTCTTTTGTAATTACTAAAAGAAAAACATTATTGAGGCGAAACAGGGCTTGTTGTGGCCCTGTTTAGCCCCACTAATGTTTTTTTTAAGTTTTTGTAAAGCATCGCTATATAGCGAGGCTTTACCAGTGTCGCTATATAGTGATGTTTACTAGAGTCCCTATATAGCAACATTTCTTTGTCGATGCTGATAGCGACATAAATACCTACCTTTGCGCTCATTACAGAAACTTTTTACTGTAAAAAAGGTCGGTATTTCCATCAAAAAATGGCCTGTGCCTTATAGTGTAATGTAGACAATGTGCCCCTTGATTTACTTGCAAATGCTCCCTAGGTTTGATTTTTTATCTTTATTTTATTACAAGTATAGTCACAATTGAGAAATTGCTAGCTTTTGTTAGGCTAACTTTCTTGAAGATAGTATTCCATAGTCTGGTAAGTACCTTAAGTGTTGGCTACAGTGATGGGCATAGGAACCCTCTTCCTCTCTCTTCTCTTATTCCCTCTTCTTCCCCTCTTTCCCTCTTTTCCTCCCTCTTTCCCCCACTCTTTTCCTCTCTCTATTATTTCCTCGTCTTTCTCCCCTTTCTTTTCCTCTCTTTTGTGTATGCTTCTGCATGACCTCATAAGCATATGCTTATTCTTATACATGAGCATATATGCTCATATGCTTCTCTTTCCCCCTCTTATACATGAGCATATGCTCATATGCTTCTCTTTCGCCCTCTTCCTTCTCTTCGTTTTCCTTCTCTTTTCCCCTCTTCCTTCTCCTCTTTTCCTTCTCTCGCATCTACATATGCTTATGCTCATATGCCCATGCATAAGCATAAGCATATGCTTTCTCTCTTCCTCTCTTTTCCTTCTACTCTTTCATCCTCTCTTCTCTCTTCCTCTCTTTCAATCGCATCCTTCTCTTCTTTTTCCCTCTCTTTTCCCCTCTCTTTCATCTCTTTTTCTCTCTTTTCATAAGCATATGCTTATATGCTCATATGCTCATCCATAAGCATAAGCATATGATTTCTCTCTTTTTCACTCTTTTCTTATTTTCCCCTCTTCTTTTTCCTTCTCTTTTCCCCTCTTCCTTCTCTTTTTCCCTCTCTTTTTTCCTCTCTTTTCTTCTTTTCCCCTCTCTTTTTCCTTCTTTTCTCTCTTTTCATAAGCATATGCATTTGCGTATGCTTATGCTTATATGTAAAGTAGATGCATGAGCATATGCATATGCTTATGCTCATACATGAGCACATGTTTATATGCTCATGCATAAGCATAAGCATAAGCACATGCTTTCTCTTCTTTTTCCCTCTCTTTTCCCTTCTCTTCCATCTATTTTTCTCTCTTTTCATATGCATATGCATTTGCTCTCGTCTTCCCTCTCTTTTTTCTTCTCTTTTCATGCATGAGCATATGCTCATATGCCCATGCATAAGCATAAGCATATGCTTTCTCTCTTTCCCTCTTTTCCTTCTACTCTTTCATCCTCTCTTCTCTCTTCCTGTCTTTCAATCACGTCCTTCTCTTCTTTTTCCCTCTCTTCTCCCCTCTCTTTCATCTCCTTTTCTCTCTTTTCATAAGAATATGCTTATATCCTCATATGCTCATCCATAAGCATAAACATATGACTGCTCTCTTTTCCACTCTTTTCTTATTTTCCCCTCTTATTTTTCCTTCTCTTTTCCCCTCTCTTTCTTCCTCTCTTTTCTTATGTTCCCCTCTTCAATTCTCTTTTCTCTCTTTTCATAAGCATATGCATTTGCATATGCTTATGCTCATATGCTAAAGTAGATGCATGAGCATATGCTCATATGCTTATGCTCATACATGAGCATATGCTCATATGCTCATGCATAAGCATAAGCAGATGCTCTCTCTTCTTTTTCCCTCTCTTTCATCTCTTTTTCTCTCTTTTCATATGCATATGCATTTGCTCTCTTTTCCCCTCTCTTTTTTCTCCTCTTTTCCTCTACTCTTTCATCCTCTTCTCTCTTCCCCTCTTTTCCCCTCTTTTCCTTCTACTCTTTCATCCTCTCTTCTCTCTTCTTCTCTTTCAATCGCTTCCTTCTCTTCTTTTTCCTTCTCTTTTCCCCCCCCTCTCTCTTTTTCTTCTTTTCCTTCTCTTATTTTCCCCTCTTCATTTTCCCCTCTTCTTATTTTCCCCTCTTCCTTCTCTTCTTTTTCCCTCTCGTTTCCCTTCCTCTCATTCATCCTCTCTCCTCTCTTTCTCTCTTTCAATCACTTCCTTCTCTACTATTTTCCTTCTCTTATATTTATGTATGCTTATGCTTATGCTCATATGCTTCTCTTTTCCCTCTCTCTTTTTCCCTCTCTTTCATCTCTTTTACACTCTATTCATATGCATATGCATTCCCTCTCTTTTCCCCCTTTCTTTTCTTATTTCCCCCTCTCTTTCTCTCTTTTCTCCTTAGCCGTATTCGGTTCTTTTTTCTTTTTCTCCTTAGCCATATTTGGTTCTTTTTTTTTTTGAAACATATTCTAAATGGAACAACCATGCCCTCACCCATGGCTGTCCTCCCAAAACCACAACCTGGTTCCCCACATTACATGGATTATAGACATAGATTCTCTGCTAGCTCATGTAAAAGAAAAGATTGTGCAAGATAGCGACTATGTGAAGTACAACGTCCAGGTGCATGCACATGGGTGGGATCCAAGCCGAAGGGTAGTGGAGCAAGGCCGACTAAGGAATGCACGCTAAGGAATGCACGACACAACCTATAGGATCTCCGTAGGTTTTGGAGAGACCACAACCACTGGAGCACCAAATACGATTGTATAAAGGACAACTGGATTGTGTGGAGGCCTTCATGGATTGTCAGTACATAATCCCTGAAGAGCATGACCGCATATTAGAAGAAGTGGAGGATGAGGTCCCTAGTGACATGCCTAGCGGCTCAAAGGAGGAAAGTACCTCAGACAATAATGTAGAGCAATAGACCTCCTCCACTATTTTGGCATTTTTGGAGAGTGTCTCTTTTGGAGGCAGATTTTGCTTAGGCATACTTTTGGAGACATATTTTGTGCTCTCTTTTTGTACATGAGAACTCTTGTTTAACAATAGTATTTTTTGCGATATTTTTTATATATGAAAGCCTTCTTGGATTGCGCTAGTCTTTCATAAATACTTGTCATTTTAAAACTGGCTTTTCATAATTGTCTTAAGTAAAAAATTGTCCTTTCTGTGTTGATGTCATTTCATAATTTTCATAAGTGATTAATTGTCTTTTCATAATTTATTGAGTTTGAATTTCATAATTGTCTTAAGTAATTAATTGTCCTTCCACTTCTTACCTGCTCTTGTGTTTATTTCTTTTTTTCTGTTTGTGTCTACATTTGTCCAATCCCTCCAAATTAGGCATGGGATCATGCCGTGCATCCGATGAGTACGAAAACCCTTGTAGGAGGAGACATCATGATCTCTACTCTCCAGAGGACTTTGATCCCACTCAAGTGACTCCTCAGTGGCCTACCCCTATGACTACCCCTGGCCCGACTCCTCTCAGACCTAGCACTATGACTACCCCTCGGGGAACTCCTTTGCTAGCAGCCCACGGCTTCACCGGGAGTCCCGACGAGTTTGTTGCATAGACGAGTGATGTGGAGGTAGCAAGATTCTTCTCTCTGCTATCCCAAAGGACCTCAACTCTCCCCTCTCCTAAACCGACGGCTAGATCTACTAGATAGCCATCCCCTCTAGCCCCTTTAACAAAGGGGTCATCACCTAGGTGTACCCATCGTAAGGGCATGAAGAGTTGGAAGGGTCGAGGCTGTTGTACTGACTCGAGAGATGTAGATGACTTAGCACAATCACATCCCTACAGATCTGCACTTGGTCATGAGACCCAGTACCAGTCAGGTCCCTTGCCCTCTCCCACTCCCTCTACTACCCCTCACTCTAGCTTTGCCACTCCCATGAATCCTCCTTTCTTGCTTCAAGACCTGTACTATGAAATCACTAGGGCTGGAGAGATAATAGAAAATAAAAAAGGCAAAGAAGTGCTAGCCACCATGAGGCAGTTGATGAGCACCCACTTCAAGAGTGGCATAGCTATTGAGTGGCGGTACCAGGATGACAAAAAGAAGAATGCAGTCATCGATGAATTGAAAAGACATTACCCCAACCCCCCAAATTGGAAGTTCAGTAACTCTTACATGAAAGAGTGCATGTGTTTAGTCTTGAAGCATCGTAGGTCAACCTTGCATACTTCCATCGCAAAGGGGAAGGCTAAACCCAGCTGGGCAGACAAAGCTGACTGGAAGTTTTTCAAGAAGCAATAAAGGGACCATCCCAAAAATATTGAGAGTTAGAGGAGGGCCACGAGGAGACAGCTGGACTCCGTAGGTACTTCGCACTTTGGTGCAGGTGGACGGTTGGTGTTCGAGGCATGGATGATAAGTCTACTTCTTCTCATTTAATTATTGTTCTATTCGTTTTACTATAGATTACATGCACTTTATCTAACTCTCATAAATTGGGCCCATAGCAAGCTGCAATGGGTCACCTTCCAACAGAAAAAGAGGCAAGATGCATTTTGCATAAGAGCGAAGCCATGGTTTATTGAGATGGAGGCCATGGGAGTGATAATCGGTTGGGCTGAGGTGGCTACTCGCACGGTAGAAGTCTACCCACTACTACACATGGTCCCGATCCCGACACTTAAGCATTGACATTTAGCGTGTGTGGGATGCTAATCGTCGGGTAACCAAAGTGGGATTCGTTATGTGTTGCTATATAGTGACTTTAGGCAAACGTCGCTATATAGTGACGTTTAAAGAACATCGCTATATAGCGACACTTACTAGACTTGTAAATGGTTGCTATATATCCACACTTATTAGACTTGTGAATGGTTGCTATATAGCAACACTGAGACAGTTTCCTATAGCAATGTTTTGTAGAGAGTGTTTTTTCCCATACCGACCTTAAAAGAGAGTTTTTCCCAATGATTTTTTTTTCCCTTTTCATACATGTTTGAGCCTTTGAGAGAATAAAAGTACAAGAGCATGTACATCAAGCCTTTGAAGCTCATATATTCATGTCCAAGTTTGAGATGAAAAAAATTAATGAATAGCATTTACATCAACGGCTTCATCTTGAGCCAAGTCTAACATGCCAAACAAGTCTAACTCTATACTGAGTTGATCTCCTATATCATCATCGTACGTTCACCAAAGAGTACTTGATCATCTTCTTCAATAAAGTATGGTGATTCTTGATCATCGTCATCTTCTTCCTCTTCAATATCATGATCTCCATCTTTCTCCCACACGATGTCACTATGTGCATCTTCCTCTTGGCTCATATTGTGATCTTCGTCTTCTTTGCTAGATCCATCTGGATCAATTGGATCCGGCATTGGTAGTGTCATCTCCATATCCACATCTCTAGCTTAAAAAATTTGCTTACTTCGCGGTGTAACTTGGATCACGTACCACCATCTTGGATCAGAATGATCTGCATGAAAAACCACCTATATTGAACATGGGTGCCAAATGCCATCAATTATATATATGAAATTATGCTTAAGTACATGTTTCAATGGATCTTTAAAAACGAAAGCTTCAATTAATTAAATCATTAGTATGAACCTGCTCACAATGCTCGGGAAGAACAAAAGTATCACTTTCATTGGTCCAAAGTTTAGTGGAGTCTATTGCAAAGAAATTGCTACTATCTTTTCTCACTATCGCATGGGGACTATTGTAGATAGTTCTAAACCATTTTACATAAAAAAGGAAAATACTAAATCGTCTAAAATCAATTTCATAGATTTCGCATATGGTTCAGCAATAATCCAAGTGTGAGGAGAGAAGATTTGTATCTGAAGCACTTGCTCGGCTATCTTGTGTGAAGTTAGCCATGACTCCACAATCATACATGACTTTCTTTGAATCGATGCGTTCCACGTAAACATGTCATCCATATGACCATAATGCATTGTACTTTTTGTACTGCAAAAGAGCATCATTAAAACAATGAAGATGTATCTATTTTATAGTGTATATTGCCAAAATTAATCACTTAATTACATCAAGAGGTAAGAAACTTACATGCATCATACATCCAGATGATGCGCTCATTTATTGTCTCTCCATCACATTCGGCTTTACGTAGAGCTAGTTATAGCCAATCAAGTGACATGTGAGTGGGGAGAAGGGCAAGATCCCATGGATATGGTTGTGATTGCCTGTACATTACTCTGAATCTCGTCCTTGCATTTATTCTTTCTGCTTTGGCCACTTCATATCTATCAATCCACTTCTACATCTCCTTGCTATTGAGGATACAAGACTTATTGAATTTCTCCATTTGCTCTTCGCTCATCTTTCTTTCGATCCCTTTTCCTTGGGCAACCTTGCCAATGATGTGATCATCATCCTTCTTATGCCAAGCTTGCAGCATATCGGGATCCATAGATGCAAGAAATTCCGTGATATATACTAATGACTGTTGCACAAGCCATCCCTCTGCCGTGCTTGCTTCTAGTCTTGGTCTTTGTCTTACAAATCCTTTAAAAGTTTTCATAAACCACTCGAGAAAAAGCATCCACCGACTATGAACGGTACCTGCAATGGCCACCTCATCAACTATGTGCACAAGTAAGTGCACTTGAGTTGTCATAATGCTCGAGGGAAAGTGCTTCTGAAGCAAGCATACGGCTTCGATGGATTCCACCCTAGCCTTCTTGATGCTCAATATGGAGATTTCTTTTTGAGATATCTATCTATTTCACATGCCCATGTAAGATATATTCATAATCAGTCTACAGATTATTCAGATTAAATTGAAGAAAATGCAATCAATGCGATTTGATAGTAAGCATACATCACAATACCATTGATCTTGAATATAGACTTTCTAACATCTTCTTGTAAGCACCCTTTTATTGTAATTGGGAGGATGAACTATCAAAGAAACAAAGAAGTCGTGTCAATAATATAGCATAATCATAATTACACTAACGCATCATGATTATTGGTACACTAATCCTACATCTTAGAATACCTATAAGATCTTGTGCCAATCATGGGACTTGAGCCCACTAAGCTTATTGTCCTTTGAAAATGCTCCTTTCAAGCAATGCATGTACCCTATGAGTGTTTGAAAAGAGGCAATCTCCACCTTGACCGCTACCTCCTCTCTCGTGGAGAGGATCCATGTCACTTTTAGGAGGATAACTTTTCTCGAAGCACGCACTTGGGGCCACAAACGAGACATCCTATTTATAGCATGCAAGTCTTCTCGCACTCCTCTCGAGTCTTTGGAACCAACCAAGTGTGCCCAAATAGTAGCCCCCACATTCTTGAAGATATGCATGGGATCCAAGAGATGATTGATTTGTAACTAAAAGCCTAAGTCTTTGTCCAATGGTCACCACTTCGTTCCTCTCATACACCACCACATCTAAATTCTCTTTTAGATTGAATATCTATTTTGGAAAAATGGATTCTCAATTTGGGGGAAAATTTTTGTAACAAACCTCTAACTTATGACCCTAGACCATAGAAACCCTCATTTTTTATATCAATTTAAACAAGTGAACTAATTCTTTCAACATGTTTGAAAAGGCCTAATTTTGTGTCATAATTTAAATAAAGGTTGGAGTGCAACACATAAGGAAGCTCGTGAAAGATCGATAGCCTCTTCATACCACAAGGAGGTTCCTCTCCATTTGCCCTCCAAGCCTGAATCTAGTCACTTGCCTTCAAATATGGCGGTGGTGGATCAAGCCGACCTCCACGTGCGAGATGGTCCAATGGAAGGTATAAAGCATGACCTTCATAAACATTTTTCCTCATATTTTTGGAGTATCGTGCAAGTGATTTCAAACTCGGTCCACAAATAGGACAAGCATGGTACCCACTTATAACAAGTCCTACACGTGTGCATGAATGTGTTAGTATAAGACATGCATGCGAAAGAGAGTCACAAAAGCATAATCATATATTATACATGTAAAGACACAAACATATACCTGCATACTCTCCATATCCTAGGTAGTCATGCATGGTCCACATCAAGATACCCCTGCCCAAAATATCATTTGTATGTCTAGGAGCTCTGGAAATATCAAAGACCCGCACTCCTCTCCATAAGATTTGTAACTCCTCTATCAAAGGTGCCATGTATACGTCCATATTTTTAGCCATGTACTTCCCTGGCACAAGTAGTGCAAGCATGAGGTGTCCCTTCTTTATTGTGTTAGCCATGGTGGGATATCATAATTCACCAAGGCTATGGGTCATGTCGACCAAGATGTCGAGTGTAACCTGAAAGGATTTACATCGTCCATGGTGAGCCCAAGATGTAAGTTGTGTGGCTCCCTTGCAAAGTCCAGCCATTGATTTTCTATGTGCTTCCAAGCTACACAATCTGCGGGAATCCTCAATGTATCATCAGTGGACTGATGAGGTGCATGCCAAGTCATCAACACTACTATGGATTTTCATCTGAACATGTGATCTATTCTTGCAATGATGGGAAAGTGTCTTAAGACCTTTACCGGTATCTGCTCACCTTGCAAGTCATCTCTATATCGTTGTTTCCCACACTTCGGACAACTAGCCAAATCTCCATGTCAAGAGATGAAAGAGAATACAGTCATTACCACAAGCATGAATGGTATCATAATCCATACCCACCGTTGTTAGCATCTTCTTTGCTTCATCTCTTGATGCGGGGATGGTATTTGGTGCAAACAACATCTTTTGGAGCAACCTATCATAATTCAAACATAGATAGGCTTCGAATAATGATGATTCTCAAACATACATGATGATTCTCACTTCTCTTTTCCCCTTTTCTTTCCCTTTTTCCCTTTTCTTTGTCTTTTTCCCTCTTTCAAAGCAACAAAGAAGTCATATCACTAATCCTACAGCGTAGAATACCTATGAGACATTGAGCAAGCTTAGAATCCTACAGCGTGACATTAAAGCAAACATTTACACTCCTGCATTCTTTGAATTAGTGATAGAAGTTTGTATCTATTTGCTCAATGGTAGGCTATTAAAGCTTCACGTGGGGAAAAAGAGAGAAGGAAACAGAGAAGAAAAGAGAGGAGAAAAAAGAGACAAAAAATAGAAGAGAAAAAGGAGAAAAGAGAGGAGAAAAAAGACAAAAAAAGAGAGGAGATAAGAGAGAAAAAGAGAGAAAAGCGGGAGCTAACCTCATTAAGGCTAAGACACTTGTATCCGGCCACCCATACTTTGCTTTTAGATTCAAGATTGAGAGACAAGCCCGTAGTTTAGACATCCTAGCACCCTTGTACAACTGTGTTGATTGCAACTCTCGCATATTGACCCAAGACTCTAACATCGCGTGTACTATTAGCCGGAAAAGAAATCAGGACCAGAGGCTAGAGGTTAAGCATGGCAACGCTTGAGGGCCATAGAGGAAAGGAGATCGTGAGGGCGAAACATTATCATGGGAGGAGAAAAGGAATTAGAAGGGGAGGGAATGAAGAGGGACACAAGGGAAAAGGGAGAGGAGGAGGAGAAGCATGTATATGATAGGAGGAGGAATGTAAAGATGGAGACATCAAGGAAAGAGGACCATGCTTTATTTGAAAGAAAGGATGAGAGGGAAATATCAAAGTACTAGCTAGGTGGCTTTACAAGAATGAGCATGTCTCATCAAGGAATAGCCTCCTCCTTTTATAGCCAAAAGAGGGGGTCTCTCCCTATTAATGCATCCTCCCACATGCATGGTGTATGTGGAAAAGTCTCCCATGTGGGCTAGGCGGTTACGCACTCTCAATTGTGTGTTACAACCCTTTGCCTCAATTTTCCACATAAATCAAGCCCCATATCTCAAGTCTATGATACTCCCTTGGTCTCTTCCCAATTTTAGAATATGTTCAAACCTCTAGGAGGATAAGTGGAGGGTTGGCACAAAGAATCTTGCCACCTCATCCTACTTTCCCCTCTATTTAACTTGCTCTCTTGGACCTTCTATACCTCCCTCACATGGGCCTATCCTATATGGAGGGAATAACCCAATATAATATCCATCTCCACCTATTTTATATTACTTCTCCCATGGACTTTGAGCCATAACTCACTAAATGCAGCCTAGGTGGAGGGGTGGCACATGGAGGAGCCATGCCACCTTACATTTTATAATATTACTACCATGGATTATGTACAACACACCTTGTGGGTCCTCTTACGTAGAAGGGTGGCACATGGTCATGCCTTGCCACCTCAACCCTGGGCCCTATGCACACGATATTTTATTATACTATTGCCACATATACAAACACACACACATATTAATGCCTTTTTCCTTGGACAATTTTATCCATAACAGTACATGTGATGTAGTGCCCCTGAAAATAGAATCCATCATGTCCACCATATCCTTGTCATCATCTAGCACATCCAAGACACTATAGTCTTGCTCAAAGTGTGAAGGGATATGCGTACCCTCGCCACCCTCCTCATCTCGTCTCAAGATTTCGTGTAAATATAAGATCTTGTCTCAAGGTTTCATGTAATAATGGTATCCAATATTAATCACGAACTCAAATAGCATTGACTTACCGATGATCCCTCACCATAAGCAACACTAATGGTGGGTACTGGTTCGGGCTCCTCCCCATACTTTTGCAAGTGGCGCATGACTACGACGTTGATGTCGTACTTCTCACTTGCAATGAGTGCAATGACAATACAACCTCTCTATAAGCCACTCTATTCTCCCAAGCATTAGCGCATCATCTGATGAGCTTCCACTCATCCCTTTCATCTGCACATTTCCAAAATCACAACATGAGCTACAAGGAAATCTATTAAGATCCAAAAAATGGCCACCCATGAGCTCCTTTTTCTCTTCTGACAATAAGTGTCCTCAACCGTCGCTATATAGCTACTCTTTGCCCTAAACCATCGCTATATAGCGATGCTTTGCCTTGTTTCATTGCTATATAGAGACGCTTTTTGGATATAGACGTCACTATATAGCGACTGACCATCATTGTTATATAGCGACACTGGGAGATTAAATCCGAGACCCCGCATGCCATCTTTCACATCTCTATTGTAGGAAAAGCAAAAATCTCTCCTCCCACCTTATATTCAATGACCTCGCATGTGGGCTAGGTGGTTACGCACTATCAATTGTGTGCGATAATGCTTGGCCACATTTTTCCACATATATCAACTCCCATATCCCAAGTCTATGATTCTCCCTTCCCAATTTTATAATACGTTCAAACATCTAGGAGGACAAGTGGAGGGTTGGCACAAGAAATCTTGCCACCTCATCCAACTTTCCCCATTATTTAACCTGCACTCTTAGACATTCTATACCTCCCCCACATGGGCCTATCCTATATGGAGGGAATAACCCAATATAATATCCATCTCCACCTATTTGATATTACTTCTCCCATGGACTTTGGGCCATATCTCACTAAATGCACGCATGGGACCACCTAGGTGGAGGGGTGGCTCATGGAGGAGCCATGCCACTTTAACATTTTATAATATTACTACCGTGGATTATGTACAACACACCTTATGGGTCCTCTTACGTGGAAGGGTGGCACATGGTCATGCCTTGCCACCTCAACCCTAGGCCCTATGCACTCAATATTTTATTATACTATTGCCACACATACAAGCACACACTCATATTTAGGCTCTATCAAAGTTGTATGCTTGCTTACACTCTCTCTCTCTCTCTCTCTCTCTCTCTCTCTCTCTCTCTCTCTCTTTCCAACACTCTACCTCTCTCCCTCACACACATGCACTGTGTGTGTGTGTGTGTGTGAGAGAGAGAGAGAGAGAGAGAGAGAGAGAGAGAGAGAGAGAGAAGTTGAGGGGTAGAGAGAGAGAGGTAGAGATTTTGAGGGAGAGAGAGAGAAAGAGGGAGGAGAGAGCTAGAGAATTGGAGAAGCACTTTCCCTCGAGCATTATGACAACTCAAGTGCACTTGCTTATGCACATAGTTGATGAGGTGGTCATTGCCGGTACCGTTCATAGTCAGTGGATGTTTTTCCTTGAGTAGTTTATGAAAACTTTGAAGGGATTTGTAACGCAAAGGCATCCATGGATCCTAATATGCCACTGGCTTGGCAATATAACAAGGATGATGATCGCATCATTGGCAAGGTTCCCCAAAGAAAAGGGATTGAAAGAAAGATGAACGAAGAGCAAATGGAGAAAGTCAATAAGTTTTGTATCCTAAGGAGATGTAGAAGTGGATTGAGAGATATGAAGTAGCCAAAGCAAAAAGAATAAATGCAAGGAGGCGATTCAGAGTAATGTACATGTCACTTGATTAGCTACAACTAGCTCTACGTAAAGCCGAAAGTTATGGAGAGATAATAAATGAGCATGAGCGAGAGTTATCATCTAGATGTATGATGCATGTAAGTTTCTTACCTCTTGATGTAATTAAGTAATTATTTATGGCAATATACGCTATAAAATAGATGCATCCTCATTGTTTTAATGATACTTTTTAGCAATACAAAAAGTATAGTGCATTGTGATCATATGGATGACATTCTTGCATGGAACACATTGATTCAAAGAGACTCAGGTATGATTGTGGAGTCATGGCTAACTTGACACAAGATAGCCGAGCAAGTGCTTCGGATACCAATCTTCTCTCCTCGTATTGGATTATTGTGGGACCATATGCAAAATCTCTGAAATTGATTTCAAATGATTTAGTGTTTTCATTCTTGATGTAAAATGGTTTAGAACTATTTAAAATGGTCCCCATGCGACAGTGAGGAAAGACAGTAGTGGTTTCTTTGCAGTAGATAGCACCAAAATTTGGACTAATGAAAGTGATGCTTTTGTTCTTCCTAAGCATCGTGAGTAGGTGCACACTAATGATTTAATTAATCGAAGCTTTTGTTTCTTAAGATCAATTGGTACATGTACTTAAGCATAATTTCATATATATAATTGATGGCATTTGGCACCCATCTGCAATATAGGTGGTTTTTCATCCGAATCGTTCTGATCCAAGATGGTGGTATGTGATCCAAGTTTGCACCATGAAGTAAGCAAATTTTTAACAATAGAGATGTGGATATGGATATGCCACTACCAATGCTAGATCCAATTGATCAAGATGGATCTAGGCAAAGAAGAAGAAGATCACAATATGAGCCAAGACGAAGATGCGCATAATGACATTATACAAAAGGAAGATGGAGATCATGATATTGAGAAAGAAGATGACGATAATCAAGAATTACCCGACTTTATTGAAGAAGATGATCAAGTCTTAGGTGAACGTACGATGTCAAAGTACGATGATGATATAGGAGATCAACTCGGTATAGAGTTGCAAATAGACTTTTTTCTCATGCTAGACTTGGCTCGGGATGAGAAACCGTTGATGTAAATGCTCTTCATTGATTTTTCATCTCAAACTTGGACATGAATATATGAGCTTCAAACTTGATGTACATGCTCTTGTACTTTTATTTTTTCAAAGGATCAAACATGTATGAAAAGAGAAAACAAAATTCATTGGGAAAAACTATCTTTTAAAGGTTAGTATGGGGAAAAACACTCAATGTAAAATGTCACTATAGGAAAGCATCTCAGAGTCGCTATATAACAACCTTCTACATGTCTAGAAAGTGTCGCTATATAGCGACTCTATATAAACGTCGCTATATAGTGACGTTTATATAGCTATATAGCGACACTTTTCTAACCCTGCTTTACTTATCGATGATTAGCGCCCCACGTGCACTAAACGTCGATGCTTAACCATCTAAATAAGGCTTGTGTGTAGTAGTATTAATAAAATTTAGAAGCTCATACTATGCGTGGCACAATTTTTGTATCATACATGACAAGATTGACCAAGTGAAGGCATGCATTCAAAGCATGACATCCTTACTAAATTCTTTGAACCATATTATGGAATTTCTTATGTCATTGTGAGGAATACTAACTCATAGACATGGATATTAGGAGAATGAGCATAACTTCACAATAGGTTCATTTAGTTTGTGCTTACACATTCTTGAGAGAAAACGCTATAATGACATGTATATCAAGATCTCTAGCAAGGGAGCACTAAAATTAAAGAAAATATTATTGGCTCTGTTGCATAGAGATGCATTGGATTGCTACATGCATATAAAAGGATTACTACACTAAAATTAAATCTCTCTAGCAAGGGAACACTAAAATTAAAGGAAATATTCTCGGCTTTATTGCATAGAGATGCATTGGATTACTACATTCACATAAAAGGGCTATAACAAAATATGATATGATAAGTCTTTCACAATGCAACATCAAAAAATAGGAGCTTATAAGAATTAAAGTAGATACTCTCAACAGCTTTCATGCATTTTGCTTCTCTAAGCTTGAGGACAAAAAATAGAAATCTATTTCCATACCTTTTTTTTGTCATATGTGGAAGTTTTAAAAGTGTGAAACTAGGAGCCTTGATGATTGGTCATACATATAAGTACACGATGATTTGTTCATTAGGCTCTTTGAGACAATCACAATAGATTATGTATTCATATTGCCTCATTTTATTACAACCCTTTAGTTGTGAATTTGTGTTCTTCTTGGATGCTTGCACTAGCCCCCCCCCCCCTCTCCATCCTTGTATCAACATATACCACTTTTAATACAAGAGGTCCTTGACATTGATAAAGGGTACTTGCATGACAAAAAATGAAATTTGGTTCTTCCAAGCCATTTATATTTCATTTACACCTCAGTTATGGGATTCCAAGTTCCAATATGTCATGCATACATAATTGCATCATGATCAATGGTTTCTAGTTGAACGAATTTGAATATGGAAATCTTATAAGATAATGTGACAATGCTCCTTAAAGGGCACTTAAAATGCTAATTTTTAGTACTTTCCAAATTTAGAAAATAGATCTTGACAAAGCCTACATTTAGCAAATTATTGAATGTTTTCTTCAAGCAAGTTAGGCTATAAAAAGGTAGCAATTTCTCCAACTGTGACACATTAACTACAAATGTAATGAATATGGAAGTGGAATCTCTACCGACAGGAACATTTAGAACTGATGCAAAGGGATATAGTTTACAATGAGTGATTTTACACAATAGCCTATACGTGAAGACCATAAATGAGAAAAAGCATTCGAGTAATTGATCCAGTAGCATAATTCACCATGTTTGGAAAATAGACTTTAAAGCTTACTTGAGTAATGCATTCAAACTCGCATTGCTCCATCCATAGATGGTCTGCAAGTTTACTAACTCAAGGGAGGCACATATAATAGAGAATGTGCACCCCTCAAATAGTGGAGTCGATGCTACGGTAAAAAGATTGTCCTGCTCCATCCTATCATCCCTACCTGAGGATTGATGGACATATAAATCCTGCACGTCCATATCATCAAACACCTCCTCCTCCATGGCCTCATGAAGTAATGGTGAAGGGCCACTATCACCATCACGCCATGCATCCGTAATAGTCCCTCCTGAAGATCCCATTTCATATCACCGACACTTCACCTCCTCGAGCATAGGGCAACATATGTGGGTGTGGCACTGCATCCTGTATCAAATTAAAATGGGATCATATCTCAAACACATGAACACCCATATGTATCTCAATCAACCTTAACTCTTTAACACTTACCATGTTTATGGTCGCATCCCATTGTCCATACTTTGAGATGTGATTGAATGTAGTTTTGCATGCACAATACATGTTTCCTTGACATCGATCACACATACATTTGATTTTTTGCTCCAACCACATTTTGTGATGGTGGATATGGAGGGATTCATCCTCACTAGAGCTACTTGTTGAAGATGAAGACATCCTATATATAAACAACCCAAAAAATTTGTTCTTGGATGAGTTGTAAATGTCAAAACTCTGTGGAGCATCTAAAAGTGTGTCTAACACTGCGTCTGTATTGTGGAGCCCATCTATAGGTGCATCTAAAACTTACTTTAGATGCATCGATAGACACGTAAATAGACACATAGATAGACACACTTTAAGATGCATAGACTGCAAGCTGATTTTTGAACCTACTTTTAGCGCGCTTGCTTTTCTTCACATACTTTTAACATTGCACGGCTTGCTTTCCTATTAACAGACACAGCTTCGAGCATCCACATTTATCTCCAAGCACCCACACTCATCTCTAGATGCGCCTGCTATTTTGCGCATCTACCAAGCATGTCTATAGTTGATTTGTGTTGTTATGAAGCAGTGCAAGCATGAGGTGTCCCTTCTTTATTGTTAGCCATGGTTAGATATTGTAATTCACCAAGACTATGGGCCATGTCAACCAAGATGTCGAGCGTAACTCGAAAGGTTTCACGCCGTTCATGGTGAGCCCAAGATGTAGGTTGCATGGGGCTCCCTCGCAAAGTCTGACCACTGATTGTCTATGTTCTTCCAAGCTACACAATCTGTCGGAATCCTCAATGTGTCATCAGTGGACCGATCAAATGCATGCCAAGTCATCAACTCCGCTATGGATTTGCGTCGAAACATGTGCTGTATTCTAGCAATGATGGGAAAGTGTCTCAAGACCTTTACCGAGATTTGCTCACCCTGCAAGTCATCTCTATATTGTTGTTCCCCACACTCCAGACAACTAGCCCAATTTCCATGCTCACGACAAAAGAGAATACAATCATAACGGCAAGCATGGATGATATAATAATCCATACCCACCATTGTTAGCGTCTTCTTCGCTTCATCTGTTTATGCAGGCATGGTATTTGGTGCAGGCAACATCTTTTGGAGTAACCTATCACAACTCAAACATACCTAGGCTTCAAATAATAATGATTCTCAAACATACACGATGATTCTCAAAACAAACAATATCCAAATAATGAGACAATTTAATGCGGGGAGCTAACCTCATTAAGGCCGAGACACTTTTATCCAACCACCCATACTTTGATTTTGCAGATTCAAGATTGAGAGACAAGCCTGTAGTTTTGATATCCTAGAACCCTCGTACAACTGTGTTGATTGCAACTCTCACATATTAACCTCAAACTCGAACATCACGTGTAGATGTGATGTAGTGCCCCTAAAAATAGAATCCATCATGTCCACCATACCCTCGTCATCATCTAGCACATCCGAGAGACTATACTCCTGCTCAAAGTGTGAAGGTATATGCATACGCTTGCCACCCTCCTCATCCTGTCTCAAGGTTTTGTGTAAATATAAGATCTTTTCTCAAGGATTTGTGTCGTGTATGCACGCAATATTAATGACGAACTCAAATAGCATTAACTTACCGATGATCCATTAGCATGTGCACCACCAATGGTGGGTATTGGTTCAAGCTCCTTCCCATACATCTGCAAGTGGCGCATGACAATATGGCATCGATATGGTACTTCTCGCTTGCAATGAGTGCAATGACAATACAAACTCTCCGTAAGCCACTTTGTGCTCCTGGGCGTGGGCGCATCATCTGAAGAGCTTCCACTCATCCCTTCCATCTACACACCTCCAAAATTACAACACAAAATGCAAGGAAATCCATTAAGATCCAAAAAATAGCCACCCCTGATCTCGTTTTCTCTCTTCTTGGATCAAGTGCCCTGAACCATCATTATATAGCGACACTTTTTCCTATTCCATTACTATATAGTGATGCTTTTAGGATATTAAGTGTCGCTATATAGCGACTGACCAGTGTCACTATATAGCGACACCTGGGGCTAAAACCTGAAACCCCACGTGATGCCGTCTTTCACAATGCTATTGCGGGAAAAGCAAAAATCTCTCTTCCAACCTTATATTCGATGACCTCGCATTCCTCCTCTCTCTTTCCCACACTCTTCACCCCTACCCAGCCCCTCTCCCAACACTTGTTCTCCCTCTCTACTCATGTGAAAGGAAGTTTTTCAAGAAGGTGTGTCTCTTTAAGCAATGTAGGTCCATTTTTTGTGAGATTTTGTTTTGTGAGTGTTGAAGCATGTTTCTCCTTACATTGCTAAGCCTATGTGCTAATTTGTAACAAACAAGGTTTGAGATTTTTATCTCGCTTGTGTGCTTGTAAACATTCTTTTGTAATTACTAAAAGAAAAAGATTAGTGGGGCAAAACAGGGCTTGCTATGGCCCTATTTAGACCCACTAATGTTTTTTTTTTGGTTCTATATAGCGAGGCTTTACCGGTGTCACTATATAGTGATGTTTACCAGAGTCGCTATATAGTGATGCTTATATAGCGACATTTCTTTTTTGATAGTAATAGTGATGTAAATACCTACCTTTGCGCTCATTAAAAAAATTTTTTAGTGTAAAAAATGTCGATATTTCCATCGAAAAATGGCATGTGCCTTGTAGTGTAATGTAGACAATGTGCCTCTTGCTTTACTTGCAAATGCTTCCTAAGTTTAATTTTTTATCTTTATTTTACTCCAAGTACATTCACAATTGAGAAATTTCTAGCTTTTGTTAGGCTAACTTGCTTGAAGATAGTATTCCATAGTCTAGTAAGCATAGATGTTGACAAGCTCTTGCAACTTTTCCTTCTAATGTATTATCCAATTCATGCAATTCTTATACACATAAGGGATGATCATCTAAGCATGCTCTCTCCATGTACCAATGTGTAGCTCTTATATGGCATCTTCTCTATTTTATTCTCCACAAACACTTGGATTTTCCTTTCCTTTCGCTACATGACTCATAGGGAATCTCAATGGATCCATTTCCCATGCATACCTTTGCATACACCAACCTCATGTCTTGATTGTATCTATGGGAGATTGCCATTGGAATAACGTGTCCCTTATACCATGTAGTATGGTAAACTATTATGCTTCCAAGAGTAGACAAATCCTACCTCCCTTTTTTAAATCTCACTAGCACAAAAACCCATGGCATAGCCATATGAATCAAATGAGGAGCCATCTGCATTGCGTAAGAACTGAGCTCCTCTTCATGAAATCTATTGAGCATAAAAATATGCCTCTGTCTTTAATAGCTTCTCCTCCATCCCTTGCTTCTCCACCATCTGCACCCCCAACACATTCATCATGTCTTCCACTGCCTTCTTCCTGTTAGCCTCCACCAATCCTGAGGGTATCAATACTCAAAGAGAGGCCATAGGCAATTGCCTTTGGCAACAAATGTCATGGAGGTTGTTGACAAAGAGTTTGCCTCCTTCAAAATGTGTTATTTAAAAAAGAGGTGTTTAATTTATAGTTCTTTAATTTCCTCATTGGAAAGAAGTGGAGCAGCATTGCATAGACCAAGAATTGGCCGTAATGATATGTTTGAAGGCTAAAAGACAAATTTGTTGCATGGCAAGCTCTGAGCTGTGTTTTCAAAAATTGGAAACAAAAGTTGATGAGAGTTTAAAGAAACAATTAAACAAATTCGTAGGAATGTCCGTAGAGGGAAATGATTAGCTAGAGTATAATTAATTAGATTGGCTGGGATGTCCATAGGGGGAAATGATTAGCCAATTGGGTTTTCTTGCAATGTTGTTTTCTTTTTCTTCACCGTAAGATAGGAGATTGGAGTTTTACCATGTATGACATTAGTGCTAGATCTGGCAGAAGGTCTATTGCGATGTGCGTGACAATTGATTGTCTAGGCATCGTTTAAAAATTCTTGCTTTATATGCAGTTAGACTAGACAAACGAATTGCATGATGAATGAAATGCAAACAAGTTGAGATGTTTGGAATCACACCTAAATGGATCCCTAAACATGGAGAAAAAAAGGCATTGATTATTGTACATTCGAATAAAATTTAAATAAGAATACCAAAAACGAGGTAGAGCAAAGGCTAGAGGTTTGTAGAGCAACTACAAGAACACGAGCATGGAAGAGGAGAATAGGATTTCATCATTGAAAGAGGAAATGAATTGAGGATTGATACATTGACATGGGGGAAAATGAAACGATAACTATTCGGGTGTAGGAGCTACATCCAATGACAATGTATTATGTAGCCATTGATGGAGCACTTCAAGACCTGGGTGCCCTTCAAAAACAGCTTATGGACAGTTGAGAAGTCCCAGTGGGAGGAAGTGAGAGCAACATTTTAGATGGAGTGGGAGCTCCATTTTTTATAAACAACCTGAAGGCCTTCGAATCGTCATTCTTGTGTTGGACATCCAAATCCACACAAACAGAGTCCTTCACATACAGAGCATACAATTGTGTCTCTCCATTGCACCCTACCATGCAAATTGTAACTTTTGCACTACTAAACGTAATATAATATCACCCCATCTTAATGCGATTCATCTGGAACTGCATCCACATGAGAGCGTCAAAATCATTCCGCACTACCCCAGGTTGGTTCTACCCATGGGTTGATGCTGCTGAGAGGGAAACCATGCAGAATCATTACGGGAGCGAAGTCTATTGTAGGGTTGTAACGACGTGACTCACAATAGAGAATTGACATGGCACATTTGAAAGAGTAGCTTCCTGACCATGGAGGGTGAATCTAATTTCATAACCGATTTCAATCTAATGATCGAGATTGGTTGGATTAAATCCAAAGGCTCACATCTTTAACCTATTAACCATGGATACCCCAAAAAAAAGAGAGAGGACACGTGGCAGCTTAGAGGAGAAGACCCTGCCACGTGTCACAAAGAAGGAGCTCTTGGATGGAGGCTTGGAGGGGGGAGGAGGTGGAAAGACAAGAGGGGGGAGGAGGTGGAAAGTCAATGGAATGGAGGAGATGGAAGGTCACCTTCGGGAGGAAGGAGGAGATGGAAGGTTAATGGAATGAAAGGAGGAGATGGAAGGTCTCAAAGCCATGGGTTAAGACTTTGCCAAAATTTTAAAATCCAATGCAAGTATGCAAGGTGAATTGATAAGCAATTTAAGAATCAAAGATCCACCTTCAGATGGGGAGTGGTTGAGGATGGTCATGCATCTTTGTCCATGCAAAGCATGGGTTTAGTACTCATCTCTCCAATGGTCCTCCCCCAAACCTCTCCTTAATAGAGAAAGAGATAAATATAATTGACTCAATTCTCAAAAGCTTTATCCCAATACTGGGTCGTAATTCAAAGATGCTTGTGCACTCTTCTATCTCACACAAACAATCAATAGTTGGAAGTTCTTGGACTTTATTCAAAACAGAGTTACTCTCAAACTTCCCTGTGTTTGGTTTAGGCCCCTTGAACTTCTACCCCGCTTTACAAAAAGAACCTAAGCCCGTTATAAAGGAACGACGATTGAATCCACATAGAGTTTTTATCGAAATAGACTTCTGCTAAACAAAAAGACGAGAAGACAAGAGGGGAATGCAAATGAAATTATACGACATAGGGAAAACAAACGAATGGAGAATGGAGTGCACTAGTTTTGTAGTGGAAGAGACCATGTAGAAGGACGCAAGACCTCGTCATAGGTGCTGAATAGCGCTACAGTTCCAAAGCATTCGACGCAAAAGTCATGACGGGTATTTAAGGATACAGATTTCTAGTTCCTGGTTGCCAGTCATCTACTTTCTTTGCGTTAGTACTTCCCTCTGTAAGATTGTCATTTGCGGTTCTAAAGGTGTGGATTCTGGAACATATTGGTGGGGTAGACATATTCAATAACGACCCCACGCCCTTCTGTTGAAGATTCATCTTCGATCGGAGGAATAATAAGATTTGCACGGACTAGGCTGAATAATTATTTCTCACCCGAGGGTGCATGTTAGCTAGATAGCAAAGTTTCTTTGATGTATCTGCTGAACATCTTACCCGGTTATTGCTGTATAAAGGTCGTACATGTCCAGGGCACAGCAACACAAAATAGCGCCATCCTTAATGTTCAAAGGATGATTGTAGCTGCGGCTGAGACATCTATGGAAGCTTAGCTGAGTTTAAAGAATGGGTAGGATTGGACTTAAATCAACCAAGTTTAGCTTCGGTTCGACCTTCTGCTCACGAAACCGTCCATCAAGCTTGGCGGGCAGTTGTTCAGCTTTGTTTTAAGAATAGAAGAACAGTTACAAGCCTCAGATATGAAGTTATATACTCGTGTTGATTTTCGAGTGTCGACTCTAGAGTAAGCATGAAAGGACGCAGTGGAAACAGGCAGATGCCGGTTTGCCGGAGTGGGCTTGAAGCGCTGGCAATTTGATGAAAACCAAAATGCCGATTGGTTGGGCTGAAGCTAGGGCAAACATTTGCAAGGCCTGGGCAATAAACCACAAAAACATAAAGCATCAAAATGAGCAACGTTCCACAATGCTCGCAAATCCGCAAATAAGTGAGGGGAGCAGCCTTTATTTAATGCTCAAATTTTCGCGTAGTAGGCGCTCGACCTGATCCTTTTCCGTCCCGACTCACCATGGATAAACCTATAAATAAAGAAGTTCGAAGACGGTCCGAAAGTGACTAGACCCGCTCGCACCCCTGGAGATGACCATGGCGTGCTCGGTTTGTGACCCTCGGGGGGACGGTAAGGCCCGAAGACGCTACAGTATATGTAACCGGTGTCTTATCGGTGCAAGAGTGCTGATCGAACTGGGCAAGAAACTCGAAACGAGGGAGAGAACTTCCAAGGGCATTGAGTTATTGGAACAAAAGGTGAGTCCTGACTCTTGACTAGCAAAGTAAACTAGTATCATTCGAAGAGAGATTGTCATAGTATAGGAGTGAGTGTGTCATGATGTCAACAGGGTATATTGCAAGACACGTTCAAAGTCATCGAACGACATGTACAAGCCACGGCAAAGCAAGTAAAATTCTTGCAAGGACGGGAAGAGCAGGGCTTGGACGACAGATTGCCCAGAGACCTGGAGCTCGTGAGTGCGGATGGGCAGTCAATTCAGGCAAATGGCTTCGTTCTGGTCAGCCTCCTTCCGCTTGATATGAACTCGCCGTCTAATTTTGCTAAAGACAACCTCCTAGATCCTATAGTTTGAACTTTCAGCAAGTCACATGCTTCTTGGGCCTCGGTGATTGCAGGCCATGAGATCTCCCGTTCTCATTTCCAGGGCTCTCGTGAATATCAACAAGCGATGGATTCCCATTCCTGGCATGAGTCGGACGGAGGTGCAACACCTAGTGGACTTCATCAATTTTGGGCACCTCGAACTCCACGTGCTCCAAAACCACGCACGTGCACTACTTCTAGCAGGCAACACCGCTTTTAATGGACATATGCCAAACTCACATTCTGGAAACGATGGATCCACTCGATGTCTTGGAGTTCGCCGATGGGCTTAATTGTCCGAACGTGCTAGAGAAGGAAGCGATGCATAGGATTGGAGCCACTTATCAAAATGTGATTCTCTCACAGGCCTATCAGACCTTTACGATGAAGAATCCGAGGCTTGGTGTACGAGTTGCACGCTCGAGGGCTAGGAGACATTTCAGTGCTTTTAATATAGCTTGCTTACCAAATCCAACCTAAATGGCAAGCCTATGGAAATGTCGGCAAACTCTCGTACACTGCTTCTAACTCGATTTTTATGTGGCCCTTCTATTGGTGTATCATTTGGCCTAAGGCCTTATCCTACATACATTATACCTGCTCGTTTGTTATAGTGCTCATTTCTCTTTTCTCCTCCTTTTTTTTCTTATTTCAACTGTGAGCAAATGGTTTGTTGAACTGTTACTCGTAGCATTAACAATACTACCCTGGTATGTGAATAATATCAGCCAATAGTATGTCTTTTTCCAAAGAAGAATTTCCTTTCTTGTGCCAATTTCTTCAATGCAAAAGGCCTTGTAATAGCCACAAGCTCTCTTCAGGAAATTGTTCCCCTCTTTATTAGATCTAAATCTTTATATATCTTGCATGGACCATACTCTAAATTTTTATAAGGTGTTAAACATTATCTAAAGATATTGGATTGATGCATTTCTATGGATTCTATTCACTTTATTTGTTAAGATATAAGTTTGGAGACAAGAAATAGATACATAGGTATTAGAATTGTAATAAGAAAACCATTGGGAGATAGAAGAAGTAAGTCTATACAATCGATGAATGACTGGCTTCAACTACAATGCAAGTTACAAACATAGTTTAAAACATAGAAGCCTCATTCGCTCATACTATGGGCGATGTGCTTGATATGCTTATGAACGATGGTGTGAGTGCTAATTAAAATCTTAAATGAATCGCTACAATAACAAGTGGACGTTACATCCTCCCCACATTATGCTCATGGGAGTTCTAGTTAAGTTACAACTAGAATGTTTGTAGAGGCTTCTCGACAATCTACTTCATGAAAGAGAGCAAAAAATGGTAAACACATGCATTTCTCAACCTAGAATGGGAATTTGCGATCAAACTGCATAACTATGTGGAATGGTGTTTTATCTCATAAGACGAATTTCAGAGGTGCACCACATATAGGGGACAGTAAGGCCCAAAGATGCTTTAATATCTATATCCGGTGCCTTATCTTACTACTTCTTTAAGGAAGGGTTGCCACATGGAAGGAGAGTGGAATGTAGGAGAAAGCTGCCACGTGGTAAGAGGAGGGGAGAGGTTGGATAGGTTGAGAGATGTGCCATGTGGCATGCTTCCTTGAGATGACTTGCCAGCATGGCAAGCCCTATGTTTCACAACTAGTGGCAATGGGTGTGATTCATGAGCTTTGGATACAGAACATGCAACCCACTAATTCAAAATGCACAAATCCAACGTTCAGGCACCTACAAGACTTAGCTCAACAAAGGAGTGGATAGGCAGAGCTCACCTACTTTGCAATTTAGAGGTCAACCAAAGCTTTTTTATGTTTGCAATTTTTGCATTAATATTTTGGCCTCCTATTCTTTTGTCTACGATACTCTAGGGTGGACCAAGGATCTAAAGCAACAGGTTGATTTCATCCCGCATTTTCTTGCTAAATCTTTGTTGGTCGGGAAATCCAAATGGCTAAGGGATATGTTGTTGTATGAGAAGGAGCTTGAAACTCTGCTTTGATATTTTTGCTAGAAAAGTTGGGTTGGCAACATAAGATTTCAATAGACAAACATGGAAAACACGATGCACTTTTATGTTCTCAGGCAATTCAAGTTGATATGCAAGCGTTCCCACCCTCTTTAAGATTTTAAAAGGTCCTGCGAAACGAGATGAGAGTCTTCTATCCTTTCCAAGGATTAGATTATTGCGTTTAGGTATTACTTTCACACAACAAAACAAAGCAACTATAGACATGCTTGGTAGATGCGCAAAATAGCGGGCGCATCTATAGGCATTGCTTTAGTAGAGGAATTACGGGCATGTCTAAAAGCGCGTCTAACAACTCGTCTATTTGCGCGTATATTAACATGTATACTTGTGCATCTAAACAGAGAAATTATGGGCCCGTCTAACATCGTGTTTATCAGCGCGTCTATTTGCGCGTGTATTAGCGCGTTTATTTGCACGTTTACACTGAGAATCAAATGCATATTTAGATGCGTAGATAGATGCAAACCAGAGAATACAAAAAGTGAGATTTTGGTGTACATAATTGCTTTCCAAACATTGCCCATGATTACCAAAGCACATAATTTTTTACAAGCCCACATATACAAGAATTAAGTGAGACGAGGAGAATGAGACAATATGTAAAATAGTTTTGTCAATATCAATTATGGGGCTACGGTTCAATCTCATCCTCAATGAGATCAACCCTTGCCAAACTATCTACTTCAAAATCCAAACAAGTGTTTAGATCTACAAATACATTCAACCCACTACTACTTGTGCCACTCATGTGCTCATCAAAATTAGAATCTCGAATGGTAGGCTCGTCCTCACAGGTAATGGCCTCAATATCTGTATCTCCTATCTCATGATCATCCTCCTCTCTTGTATCACGGTCATCATCATGTCCATGGCCATGATCATCCTCCATACACTCCTCCATATTAGTAAATGTACTATACATCACTTTGGAACATGGCATAATAGGTATGACATGCCACCATCTATTATTATCCACCATTGGTTGATAGACAACCTAATTCAAACACAAATGCAATCATGTTATTTTTCTTGCATCAAATATTTAAAAGCGAGTATTTTTATATGTGTGCACAGTACCTATTCACATTATTGCGGTAGTACTAGTGTGTCCTTCTTACTTTGCCAAAACTTTGTGGAGTCAATAGTTACAAAGCCACTTGCATGGCATTGATTGTTGCATTAGGGCCTCTTTCCACCACGTCCTTAAACCACTTTACATCCAAAAGATACACAAAGAAGCGTCGAAAGTCAAGCATAATAATATCTTGGATTATGCCACAATAATCATCCATGGCTCCATTGGCTCCCTCAAAGCTAGCAATGATGCCACAATCTTGTGTGTTTCTCTTATCATCAATCCGTTGTGTTCGAAAATTCTTGCCCTCACACCATATAGCATTGAACATAGTGCACTACACCAAGAAAAAATCAATTAAATAAGCAATCTAAATTATTGAAAGCTCCTAACTTATGCATAAGATTCTATATACCGACCTTGCTCATGCATCCCCTAGCATACTCCCATTCTTCCATTGTGATATGCATCCCCTCGTCTTTCTCTGCTTTCTCCATTTCATCAAGTAACCAATCCACATGAATATCCTTTGGAAGTGCTCTTAGATACTGAGGGTATGGCACATGAGATCCGTGGTGTGTACGAAAGAGGGCCCTTTCTTCTTGCCTTTGCATCCTCGTATCTTGTCACCCATCTTTTCCTCACATCACCATTAAGCACGCAAAAGAGGTTGATACTATTATGCAACTCCGTGTCTATTACTTTGGTGCGTCCTTTCCCTTGAGGCACAATAGAAGTCATCCTTAGGTCTTCATCATCTCTCCATTGTCGTGGGAGAGAGCTATCCGCATTAACAAGAAACTCGGAAATATATACAAGTGACTCTTGTACCAACCAACCCTCGGCCATGCTACCTTCTGGTCTTGCATTTTGTCTCTCTCTCTCTTTCCTCTCTGCTCTAGTCTACCTTTCCTCTCATCTTAGTCTACTCTCTCCCCTCCTCTTCATTTCCCCCCTCTCTCTCTCTCTCCCACTCTCTCCTCACCTTTTCTCTCTCTCTCACTTATGCTCCCCACTCTCTCTCACTTGCTGCGGCCTCCCCCCCCTCTCTCTCTCTCCCCTCCCCTCTCTCTCGCACACCGGCCTTCCCTCTCCTCCCCTCTCTCTCCCCCCCTCTCTCCCTCTCTCTCGCACACCGGCCTTCCCTCTCCTCCCCTCTCTCTCCCCCCCTCTCCCCTCTCTCTCTCTCCCCCCTCTCTCTCTCTCCTCCCCTCCCTCTCTCTCGCTGCCGCGGCATCGGCCCCCCCTCTCTCTCTCCCCTCCCTCTCTCGGTGTCGCGCCTCCCCCCCTTCTCTCTCGCTACCATGGCAGCGGTCCCCCCACTCTATCTCTCTCCCTCCCCCTCTCTCTTGCTGCCGCTCCCCCTCCCTTCTCTCTCTCCCCCCTCCCCTCCTCTCTCGCTGCCGCGGCAACGGCCCCCCCTCTCTCTCTCCCCCCTCTCTCTCGCTACCGCGCCTCACCCCCCCTTCTCTCTCTCTCCCCCCCTTCTCTCTCGCTATTGCGGCAGCGGCCCCCCTCTCTCTCTCTCCCTCCCCCTCTCTCGCTACCGTGCCCCCCCTTCTCTCTCTCCCCCCCTCTCTCGCTATCGTGGCAGCGGCCCCCCCTCCTCTCTCGCTGCTGCGACAGCGGCTTGCCCCCCCTCTCTCTCTCCCTCCCCCTCTCTCCCCTCCCCTCCCCGGCCTCTCCCTCCCCTCCCTCTCCCCCCCTTTCTCTGCTGCCGCGGCAGCGGCCTCCCCCCCTCCCCTCTCTCGCTCTCCTCCCCCCCTCCCTCCCTAGCTCCCCTCCCCTCCCCTCCCCTCCCCTCTCCCCCCCCTTCCCACTCCCCGCTGCCGCGGCAGCGGCCTCCCCCCCTCCCCTCCCCTCCCCTCTCTCGCTCTCCCCCCCCTCCCTCGCTCCCCTCCCCTCCCTCTCTCGCTCCCCTACTCTCACCTCCCCTCTCCCCCCCCTCCCTCTCCCTGTTGCCGTGGCAGCGGCCTCCCCCCCCTCTCTCTCGCGCTACCGTGCCCCCCCTCTTCTCTCTCCCCCCCCTCTCTCTCGGCAGTGGCCCCCCCTCTCTCGCTCCCCTCCCCTCCCCTCCCTCTCTTGCTCCCCTCCCCTCCCCTCTCCCCCCCCCTCCCTCTCCCCGTTGCCGCCGCAACGGCCTCCCCCCCTCTCTCTCTCTCCCCCCTCTCTCTCGGCACTGGCCCCGCCCTCTCTCGCTCCCCTTCCCTCCCCTCCCTCTCCCCCCCTCCCTCTCCCCGCTGCCGCGGCAGCGGCCTCCCCCCCTCTCTCTCTCCCCCCCTCTCTCTCGTGCTGCCATGCCCCCCCTTCTCTGTCTCCCCCCCTCCTCTCTCACTGCCGTGGCAACGGTCCCCCCTCTCTCTCTCCCTTCCCCTCTCTCTCATTGCCGCGCCCCCCCTTTTCTCTCTCCCCCCCTCCTCTCTCGCTGCTGCGGCAACTCCCCCCTCTCTCCGCTGCCATGGCAGCGGCCTCTCCCCTCTCTCTCTCTCCTCCCCCCCTCTCTCTCACTGCCCCCCCTTCTCTCTCTCCCCCCTCCCCTCCTCTCTCGTTGCTATGGCAGCGGCCCCCCCTCTCTCTCTCCCCCTCCCCCTCTCTCTCGCTGCCGTGTCCCCCCCCGTCTCTCTCTCCCCTTCCCTCCCCTCCCTCTCCCCCCCTCCCTCTCCCCGCCTCTCTCCGTTGCCGCAGGAGCGGCCCCCCCTCTCTCTCTCCCTCCCCCTCTCTCTCGCTGTCGCGCCTCCCTTCTCTCTCACCCCCCCTCCTCTCTCGCTATCGCGGCAGCGGCAGCCGCCCCCCCTCTCTCTCTCCCCTCCCCTCCCCTCCCTCTTCCCCCCTCTCTCCGCTGCCGTGGCAGCGGCCTCCCCCTCCTCTCTGGGCAGCGGCTTCCCCCCTCTCTCCCCCCCCCCTTCTCTCCCTCCCCCCCCTTTCTCTCCCCTCTCTTCCCCCCTCCTTCTCTCCTCTCTCTCCCTCTCTCTTTCTCTCTCTCTCTCTTTTGCTGTCGAGGCAGCAAGACTCTCTCTCTAAAAGTCTTTCCTTCACTTTTCTCTCTCTATAATAAGATTTCAAAGAATACAAATTTTAAAAAAAGTACCTGGAAACAAGTTGAGATCTATGCTTGTGCTTGCTTTTGCTCTTCCTCCTCTTTTTGCTTCTCCTCTTGCTCTTCCTTGTTGAAATGAGAGAAACAATGAGAGAATGAGAGTATATATAAGAAAAACTAGGGTTTCAAGTGCTTCTCTCTCATTGGTCATTCTATAACATTATCTCCTCTCCCATTGGCCTCTCTATTAGATTATCTTCTCTCTCTCTCCCACCCACTCCCATCCTCCCACCCCATTCCCACTCCCACCCCCATCCTCCCACCCCACCTCCCCCATTCCCACTCCCACGCCCACACCCACTCTTTCACCTTCCCCATTCCCACTCCCTCTCCCACTCCCATCCTCCCACCCCACCCCTCCCACTCCCACCCTCACCCCACCCCCACCTCCCCCATTCCCACTCCCACTCCCACTCCCATTCTCCCACCCACTCCCATCCTCCCACCTCCACCTCTCACTCCCACTCCCATCCTCCCACCCCCACCCATCCCCCCCCCATTCCCACTCCCATTCCCACTCCCACTCCCATTCTCCCACCCTTATCCTCCCACCTCACCCCTCCCACTCCCATCCTCCCACTCCCTCTCCCACTCCCACTCCCATTTTCCCACCCCCCCACCTCCCCCATTCCCACTCCCTCCCCCATCCTCCCACCCCACCCCTCCCACTTCCACCCCCACCTCCCCCATTCCCACTCCCTCTCCCACTCCCATCCTCCCACTCCCACTCCCCACCCCTCCCATGCCCACTCCCATCCTCCCACCCTCACCCCACCCCCACCTCCCCCATTCCCACTCCCTCTCCCACTCCCACTCCCATGCTCCCACCCCCACCCCCACCTCCCCCATTCCCACTCCCTCTCCCACTCCCACTCGCATCCTCCCAGCCCCACCCCCACCGCCCCCATTCCCACTCCCTCTCCCACTCTCCCTTTCTCCCACTATCACCCTCCCACACTCCCTTTCTCCACTTTCCCACTCTCCCTTTCTCCCACTACCACCCTCAAAACTATCAATTCCACTATTACTTATGAATTCTAATTAAAACTATTACTTAAATAAATGATATTACTGAAAACACTCATAGGATTTAAGGTTTAGGATTTCATGGTTTGGGTTTAGGATCTGGGGTTTGGTGAGTTAGGGTTTACGGTTTAGGGTTTGTGAGTTAGGAATTAGGATTTGTGAGTTAGAGTTAGGGTTAAGGTTTAAGGTTTGTGAGTTAGGGTTTAGGGTTTGGTGGTTTGGATTTAGGGTTTGGGGGGTAGGGTTTAGGGTTTAGGGTTTAAGGTTTGGGAGTTAGGGTTTAGGGTTCAAGGTTTGAGGGCTAGGGTTTAAGGTTTAGGGTTTGGGGGTTAGAGTTTAGAGTTTGGTGGTTTGGGTTTAGGGGGTAGGGTTTAGGGTTTAGGGTTTGGGGGTTAGGGTTTAGGATTTAGGGTTTAGGGTTTAGGGTTTGGGGGTTAGGATTTAGGGTTTAGGGTTTAGGGGTTACGGTTTAGGGTTTGGGAGCTAGGGTTTAAGGTTTAGGGTTTAGGGTTTGGGAGTTAGGGTTTAGGGTTTAGGGTGTAGGGTTTGGGAGTTAGGGTTTAGGGTTTGGGAGTTAGGGTTTAGGGTTTGGGGGTTAGGGTTTAGGGTTTAGCGTTTGGGGGTTAGGGTTAAGGGTTGGGGGTTTAGGGTTTAGGGTTTAGGAGTTAGGGTTTAGGGTTTAAGGTTTAGGGTTTGGGGGTTATGGTTAAGGGTTTAGAGTTTATGGTTTAAGAGTTAGGGTTTAGGGTTTAGGGTTTGGGAGTTAGGGTTTAGGGTTTAGGGGTTAGGGGTTAGGGTTTGGGGTTTGGGGGTTAGGGTTTAGAATTTAGGGTTTAGGGTTTAGGGTTTGGGAGTTAGGGTTTAGGGTTTAGGGTTGTTATTGGTTAGGGTTGAGGGTTTAGGGTTGTTTTGGTTTATGATTTAGAGTTTAGGGTTTAGGGTTGTTATTGGTTAGTGTCTAGCTAAATTTTCAAACAAGTTCTAGATTTTTAAATCATTAATAGAGTAGATTATTGAGAAGAGACTAATGTTCTTTATAATGGTTATTACAGCTTGTTTGCAAAGGGAACTCATAAAGGAGATGGCTACAAAATTTATTTCGGGGATGGAGGTGATTATATGTTGCAAAAGAGAAGTAGTTACATTTGCTACAATCCATGAAAGTGATCCAAATTCTATTTGTCACTTTAGAAGACCTGGCGAAGATAAGGTGGCAGTTATCGTATCAAGGATTCTTAGTGCACATGTTGAGCTAAAGCATAAGTGTGGGGATATGGAAATCCTTGGAGATGTTATGCCCTATAATACTTCCAACAAAGCATTTATTGCATGGGACAGAGATGAGACTTATCCAACACATGTCATCAGGAATACAAAGTGCATATCTTTGGATTTTAGAGTGGGAGATATTTTACAAATGTTATCATGTGCAAATAAGAATGTAGCAGAAGGTCAAGTCTTGGGATTTGAACAAGTGGAACACTGGACATTTGCACAGATGAGAATTCAAAAAGTTACTGATGATGGTATGGATGATAACTCAATGTCATTGGATGGTCCCTACTATGAGGTAGGTAAGGATTTGAGATGGAGCATGCAATTTTTAAAGATTGGAAAGACTCGGCATGTGGTTTTTAATGATAAACATAATGTATACTACAACATCAAAGAATTGAAAGAATATGCCAATGTACCAAGCTCTATTCCTTCAGAGATGGATGATTCCAATGCACTCAACTATAGCACTGATGTCTTATTAGAAGTCGATGAGTTCATTGGTACCGAGAACGAAAATATTTCACAAGTGATGCCTTATCCAGGGTGGATGAGTTCATGCACATTGAGAACTTGGGCAAAGATGTCAAAAGTGTTATATTTTCAAGCATGGATGGCTTCATGGATACTTATAAAGTTCTTGGAGTCAAAGCAGGTAACTATGGAATTATGGAAATCATGCACGATAGTATAATGAGTGATGTTCTCTCTAGAGTAGAGGAGTTTCAAGACTATGGAGTTATGAAATCCATAGAAAGTGCATCAATGAGCGATGTTCTCTCAAGAATAGATGAGTTTGAAGATCATTCTGGACACTCTATCACCACTGACTATGGAGTTATGAAATCCATAGAAAGTGCATCAATGAGTGATGTTCTCTCAGGAATAGATGAGTTGAAGATAATTCGGGACACTCTAATGCCATTGTGACAAGTGGTTCTACGATTGTATCAAAAGTAGGGATGAGATCAACAAAGGACTATTCGGTGTTTGACTTTGATTGTGAACTTGTAAATGTTACAAATGGTTTGACGAATGTATCAAAAGCAAGGATGACATCAACAAAGGAATATTCAGTATTTGACTGTCAGAGTGATAAGATCAAGGATGCAACATCTCATGAAAACAACGTGACAAATAAATCTTACAAGGAGAACTACACAAATCCAAATAAGAATGTACAAAAGGTCCCAAAACGGACATACAGATGCATGAAAAGACAACGAGTGCAGGCAGATCCAGAAAAGAAACCAAAGAGAATAAGAGTTATGAATGAAGATGTTATGCTAAAAGCAATGCGATCTACATGCTGTAAGCATACATGTATGCGATCCATTAACTTACATGACATCAAGGGTTGTAGAGAACATGTTTGGCAAAGGAAAGGAAGCAGAAGAAATGAATACCTACTCACGAGATTGTCTTGCTTTCTTGTAAATGATAAGAGAAGGCGAAGTTCAGGACATCAAATAAGGCCTCTTATAAATGGAAAAAGTATATGCAATAATGCATATCACATTATTACAGGATTATCACATGGCACATATTGGAATTTGGCTAATAAAGCAAAGTATGGAGTTAAATTTAACATTCATGGAAACATAGGAAGGCCCAAAACAAGAGCTTCAACGGTTGCGGCAACAACAATTTTGAAAGATTACATTTATGAAAATGCTTTACCGCAACCCCACCCATCAAAAATGCATCTTCCGGTAGGTTTGACCAAAAAAGAAGTATTTAACTCTATTGGAGAAACACAGAGGCAAAGAGGGCATGCACCGGCATCTTTTCATACTTTGTATACTCTTTGGAAAAAAAGCTTTGGACATGTTAAAATCCCAAAGAGGCAAAAAATGTCAAAGTGCAACGACTGTGATGATCTAAAGTGAGCACTTGAGAGTGCAACATCTCCAGAAGAAGCTTACAAAAGAAAGAGAGAATTTCATCATGGACTTGTTCGACATTCTAGAATAAATTAAATATGCATTTTGGATGGAGCAAGCTAGTTCTCACCCAAATGAGTACATGTGCATTATTGTAGATGGTATGGATCAAAATACAACAACATTACCTCGATTTGTTAACACTCCACCTAAGCTACAAGGCAAATACTTTTTAAAGACACATCTATGTGGAGTGTTAGTGCACGGATTTAAGTTTTTTGCAGACATATGGATTGATTCCTTGCATCTACACGATAGTAATCAAGTTGTAACATCCGTTATGAGGGCAATTCACAATGTACATGCAGAAAAAGGTCGCCTACCAGCAACTTTGAGAGTACAAGCAGACAATTGCGGACGAGAGAATAAGAATGTACTCTTCTTTGCATTTTGATCAATGCTAATCGCTCATAGAATCTGGGCATTTTGATTGAAGTTGGGTTTTTGTTAGTTGGGCACACACATGAGGATATCGATCAGGTATTTAGCACAGTTTCAAGAGAACTAAAACACAAGGACATGGAGACAATGGATGACTTGATAAGAAAATGTGGGAGGCAAGTTGGTGGCCGTAAGGAAGGAACAATATGCTCAATGGTTGAGAGGATGTATGATTGGAAGAGCTTTATTCTACCTTTCATACAAAAAGGTGGTGATGCCCTGATAGGTCATAGCGCTCCACACTATTTTCGATTTTTCTTAAAGGATGAAAAACCAGTGATGCAATGGCAACACTATTCTCTTGATACAAAATGGGAACCTGAAGAACCTTACTCTCTCTTAACTTCAATCCCAAGCAAAGAAATGCGTCCAACATGGGCTCTTATAAAAGAATTCAGCGAGAAATCCAAAGGTGAAATAGAAGGCTTAAAAGCTTTTATTGCATACAAAGAGGAAATGCTCCGGAGATTTCCTGATTGGAAGCCCTCTTGAAAGGAACACACTACTGTTGTAATTAGCAAGACCTACCAATTGATAACGGACCTTGCAAAAATGCGAGAAGATGATATTAAGGCAGAACGGCCTTTATTTTGGCCAAATGTTGGTAATGACTTGCGTCCAACATGTGGTCTCTTTGAAAATGAGTTTGAATCGTTGCTCCCACATCCATATTGTGGACCCAGAGCGAGTTTATGCCACAAATAGACATAGATGTCCATTGTTTTGTTACAGTTCGACCATCAGATGATGAACATGAGAACGTGAAGTTTTGGGTTGCAAAAGTAGTTGACGTGAGCATGGATGACCAGGGGAGAGCTACAACATTTACAGTGGTATGGTATGAGCCAAGGGGCAGGAAGGAGAACCAAGATAATAGTACATTATATAGTAGTTGTCTGAAAAAGGAATGGGTCCCAAACCATGAAGCAATTTCAAGACTTTCCACAGAGACATCCATAGTATCTTGGAAATCAAGGTCAAAGAAAACAAAGAAGCACATGGGGTATGATGTAGAAGACAAAATAAAATTACCGCAACCAATTATTACACACATTACAGAGTTCATAAAGATGCTCGCCCGGGAGGAAGTAGAAGGAGATAGTGCAAATGAAGAATGCCCATGATAACACCATTCAAATATCGAGAAAGAGTGAAGGTGGTGGTGGTTGTCAGATGAGAGTGAATGAAGAGGGCACCCAAGTGACAAATGATGACAGAAAGAACATTCTGAACAAGCAAATGTTTGGATCGCTCATTTCTGTGATCATGATAGAAAAGGACATGCAAACAAGCAAATGTTTGGATCGCCCATTTGTACTAAACTCATTGTAAAGGAAAAATTAAATTATTGAAAAGGCCACAGGAGATCCTTTGTACAAAGACTCATCCAGAGCAATATTTGTTGTAAAACTTATGACATGATAATGTAAAATTGCAAGCATAGCTATTGCTATTTTTTGGAGTACAAAAGAGGCTTCCATCATGTCTCATGTCTATATAAACCTTTTAATTTCTTGAATATCAAGAGTGTTATAGTTTTCTGCATTGAAAGTAAAAAGAGTCTTACAGGTCTCTTATGTATACATTTTTAAAATGTTGTGAATCCTCAATAGCACAGTTTTTCATGGATTTAAACTAATAACTCAGATTTTTTATTTTAAGAATATGATTCTTATAAACAAGAAATACAAATTTAGGATTTAATAGTAGTTTTTGCATTATTTGTACAACATTGTAGAGAGATATTTTGAAATGTCTTATGTGAAAATGATAGTGCCAAAATGTGACAGTTTCATAAAGTAAACTTTTCAATTGGGAAGGATTTTAAGGAATAGTCCAAAAGTAGACATATGAGTCCAAAATTAATGAAATAAGTGTTTATATTAATATAAAATCTTGGCAAAAGTTTTCAAGATTATTTTTTAAGTTTCACAATATTAGTAGAATGTAGTACTTTTATATATATATATTCTTTGGAATTTTAAAGGAAAAAATTTAAATCCTAGCGAAACTAAAAAATTTTTTGCATAAAAGTTTCAAATTCTAGCGAATGTTTCAAAGATTTATTTATTTTTATTAGGGCATACAAACTTTCGATGCCAATATAAAAGTTTAGCTTCTTAACAAAACTAACTTGAAAAAATCATCCATGGTATCAACCACATCCATTATATGTTTCATTGCTTGCTTTCCCCTCATGTTTTGGTCCTCAAACTCGTATGCAGCTTGCTTTGATCCTTGCGATGAGGATTCCACGGTGAGTGAGAGAGCGAGTGAAGATCTAACAAGGATGCCAAAATAGAGTGAGCGACGTGTTGTTCAAATAGTTATTTAGAAATTTCGTATGCAAATCACAAGATTTGAGAGTTTATCCAACTATTTTGATTGTGGATTGACCATCATCGATTAAATTAGGCAAACTCTTGCAATTATTACATTTGAACTTAAATACATGCTATAGGAACATTTTTAAATCCATATGTACAATATAAAGACATTACAAATTTGGCAATCAGATTTGTGGTCACACAGGTCAAGCTCAAAAAAGATGCAGCTTATGTTCAATAGCCCCCTTCTCCTTGGCGTTTTTCCTACGAGTAGAAATCTGCAATGCCTTTCATTCAAGCTTCCAAAATGCAATCTACTCCTCTCCATTGATAGGCAAGGTTCCATTGTTCACTTTTGCATATAATTCCCATTGACCTATAGGATCTCCCAATACTCAAGGAAAATATTGATCAACTATCACTTTAACATCCAGCCATGCTATTTGGACACATTTGGGCCAGCTTATGTACATAAGGTCAAATACTTGGGTTAGCATTTGATCGCATAAAATTTTCAAGTTACATGCGCCTGCATTTCTTCATCACTCAATCCTATCAAGTGTTCAATCGTTGTCTTACAGACAAGCATCAGAACCTCAGTCTTTAACTGCTCCTGTGTTGCTATCAAGGATGGGTGTGTAGTGATCTAGTGCATGCAACAATCATTTTGTAAGCACTCGAACTTCTTCAAAATAAAGAACATCCAAAATACACATGCAACTTTACAATGCTAGTGTAAATTAAACCATTCATAAGCAACATGCAACACCATAAATTGTAATGTTTCTAAATAACTCTCGCATAGCTTCGATCCTTAAAATAATAAAATACTAAACATATTTTGCTTTCCAAGGCAATGGTATATTATATCAAGTAATTTGTAGCTCACAACCTAGGGGGCGTCACTATGTATAAACCCTCTATATCACATGCATTCAAGGCCTTTTTCTAATATCCCTTATCTATAAATTTTTCATTAATAAAATGTACCCCTTTTCTATACAAATATGTAAATTGTTTCCAAAACTATTTTAAATACTTCCTTATGTATATTTATTTTTTCTATAAATTTTAGAAATAAAAAATATCCTTATGTTGAACTCGTGATAGGGTTACATATGATGAGTGACTCCGTGAGTTTAGCAAGGAAAGATATAATGTTTCCAAGAATCATAGTGTGTGAGGCTATGTTTGAATATTGACGGGTGATGAGAGAGAAAGAGTGGCTCCTTGCGGAAGTGATCCTCATGAATGATATGCTCCAACAGTCAAGACACAAGCAAGACATAAAAAATGCATATGAGGAGAAATGCCGCATCTCTGTTGCATATTATCAACAAGAACGAGATGCACACATTGAACTCTAACATATTGAAGATGGAATCTATGTTGGTAACTTGGATCATAATTTTGTGGGCCTAGCTGTAAGAAAACCATCCACCCTTATTGCGCGTATTACCTTTGTGCATGATGGGACTTTAAGTCCAATATGCAAAGACCACTTTGATATGAGGCCATTTAGTTTGCACTCTCATGCCACCATCGGTTTCAATTGGTATGCTTGGTAAATACTTTAAAGGTTAGGAGTGCATGTCCAACCTATAATACTCCTTAGGCCAAGCAACTCTATGACCTTCTTGACATTGGAGTAGCCTTTTCTGTGGATCCTTGGTTGCAGAGACTGTAGTTCCCATATAAGTTGAATGTCGTATAGTGTAATGACAAATATCAAATTAAATTACAATGTGTTCTCATGCTATACTTTGTATTTGCAGATTACTATTTTTTTAAAACCTTATTTAAAAAAAAATATAGTTCTCAAAGGTGAATTTTAGATGTTATAATATTCTTGATTGTTGAGCGATTTTAATCATTCAATTTTTACAAATCAATATTCTCTAAACATATAGCTATTGCAAATTCGTTCTCTCCATCCTAGCTACACTCGTCTTGATGGTGCTCCTATATTGCGGTTTATTCATTGTTCTATGGAACGATTACCGTTGCTGCAATTGTTCCTGTGGACCACCTTTTTGACACAACTTCGTGGGAGTACGAAATATTCACTTTCTTGGTTCTCTCAGTTAATATGGGATTAATTTCCAGTACTTGGCCACATCTTATGTAATTATAATTTTTGGAAAATGGGCACTCCTTGTATTTTGTTGTCCACATCATGTCAAATGTTACTGTAAATTTTGTAAAATGAGCACTCCCTGTACTTTGTTCATATCAAAAGTGGCAGAAAATGTATACTTTGCCCATAGTCTACGTGGCTAAGTCATGTATACTTTGAACTTATAGATTATGGTAAGAAGCTAAAGCCATGTTTGGTGAAATGCTAGTTGATGTAAATTGGCATGGTAACTTAACCTACACTCTAAAATACAATCTATGTTTGTTCTATAATTTTTTTGAGAAGTTGCAAGTTCGCCTTTCAAATGATCCATTCAAGAGATGATAAATCTTTTTTCCACAATGATGGGGTTTCAGCTCTCTAAGCAAAGTGTCCTTGGAAAGATTTATAACTTCATCAGTGATAGCTAGCACAAATTGCTTCACCACCTACTATTTGCAACGTTATGGTGTGCATGTCAAAGAAATTAAAATGAATTGCATATTACAAAAAAGCATTGCATAATGCATCCATTTTAAATTATTTGCATTCTAGAACAATCATTATTTTAAGAAACTGCATTTTAACTATAGTGCAACATTTCATTTGATGGCCAAAAAAGAGTGTATTACAATGTCTCAATTGTACTTTAAAAAAATTGCATTTAAAAATCAATTGCATTCTAATAGAATTGCAACATTTCATTTGATGACCAAAAATTGGTGCAAATTGCAATGTCTCATTTGATTGTTCCCTCCAATTGCAACTATCAAATAGGTCCTTCATCCACAAAGGTAATACGAGCCAAAAGGGTGGAGGGTTTTTTTACAAGAAAGCCCATAAAATTAGGATCCAAGTTACAAACACAACCTCCATCTTCAATATGTTGGAGTGCGGCTTATGCATCTCGTGCTTGTTGATAATATGCAACAGAGATGCAGCATTTCTCCTCCTATGCATTTTCAATGTCTTGCCTATTTCTAGACCATTGGAGCATTCCATTCAAGAGATGCACTTCAAAAAGGATTCGCTCGTTCTCACTCATCATTGGCATTGATATTCAAACATAGCATCATGCACTATGATTCTTGGAAACATTAGATCTTTCCTTACTACACTTTGAAATGTGGGCTATGGGCCCTCTGCACCACCACCCCCGTCTACACCCAGATTCATCTCCCGTAGCTTCACACACGTTCATAAATAGTTCAAAGCTTGTCACAAAAACTAAAGAGATGAAAAACATGGCTTATGAGTACATTATGTACGATATAACAACTATGAGCATAGATGGAACAAATTGGCATCATGTACTTCACTCACTTGAAGCTAGGATTCCCATGTTACCATGTGGTGAGGAACAACATGGATAGCGGTGGTGGTGCCTATCCTTGGATGCAATGACCATTTGCTACATGTCCGAGGAGAGGAGGCGAAGTCTAGAGGCATGTCAAGAATGAACTTTGCATACATCTTTGCAAAGTAGAGTGGCACAGCTCTACTATGAGGCTTATCATGCAATGAATATAATATGCATTCTCCCTCATAGTTGGGTGGTGATAGATTTTGATGGGCCACCGTCCATGTGAGGCATTGCCGCAATTCCACACAACTGCTACATCATCTTTTGAGATGACACTGTTGATGCGGTTGATCTTCAAAGTGCCATTCAGATCGTGAAGTACGCTTGATTAGCAACAATGCGAGCCTCATCTCTTCTTGTTGGTAGGAGGGTAGCATCATCCATGTCCATTATATATTTCATTGCTTGCTTTCCCCTCACGTTTTGGTCCTAGGACTCATATGCCACTTGCATTGATCATTGCGATGAGGATGCAATGGCGAGTGAGAAAGCAAGTAAAGATCTAACAACCATGCCAAAATCGAGTGAGTGACATGTTGTTGAAACATTTAATTATAAATTACTTATGCAAATTACAAGATCTAAGAATTTATCCAACTATTTTGATTTTGGATTGACTGTGATCGATTAAATTATACAAATAAAACAAGCAAACTCTTGCAAATTGTTACAATCAAAGTGAAGATACATGTTATAGGAACTTTTTTAAATCCATGTGTACAACACAAGGACATTACAAATTTGGCAATTAAAACTACGATCATATGGGTCAAGCTCAAAAAAGATGGAGCTCATGTTCGACAACATGTCTTGATTTTCCCAATGGGTCGCATTGCTACATCCTCATTTACATTGAAATTTTGCAGTTTTGTCAAAATGGCTTCCACAGTAGGTCTCTCCTTTGGATCAATCCTACATAGCGAGTTTCCACAATCAAACAAAGATTTTGACTGCAATGTATTTACTTTGTTGAGATATCACCAATACTTGATAGATAGATCTATGGACCACTGTCATCGCTAGATCATTCTTTAGTTCTAGATGAGCATGGGCATCATTTCTATTACTCTTCCTACCAACATATCATGATGTTGGCCTAAGACATGGGACACCCACAACCTGTATATGGAGTACCTTGCACTTTTCCCCCATGCCCACTATTGGAGCTACTTGTTGAAGATGAAGACATCCTATAGATAAACAACCCAAAAAAATTGTTCTTGCATGAGTTGTAAATGTTAAAACTCTGTGGAGCATCTAAAAGTGCATCTAACACCGCGTCTGTACTATGGAGCACGTCTATAGGGGCATCTAAAACGTAGTGTAGACGTGTTGATAGACGCACATTTAGACACACTTTTAGACACATAGATAGATGTGCTTTTAGATGCACAGACTACGAGCTGATTTTCGAACCTACTTTTAGCGTGCTTGCTTTCCTTCACAACTTTTAGTGTCATGCAGCTTGCTTTCCTATTAACAAACACTGTTTTAGGCATCCACACTTATCTCCAAGCACCCATACCCATCTCTAGGCTTACACAATCATCCGCAAGCACACAAGAGAAGAGGGTGAACAAGGAAGAGAAGAAAGAGAAGCAGCTTTGAAGAAGGACAAGAAGCTTCCATATCTCCATCTAAGGTAAGTCTCTTGATGGTTGATCTTCTTTGGAAGTTGCTCTCTTTGGATTCGTCCTTTGTCGTATGTAGGAAACGGATGTTTTTGGTACTAGAGTTGTTCTTTTTGGGGTCAGCTGCATGTGTCCTTTTTGTTTTTTGTTTTTAAAGGCGTATGTCAGAGTGCATCTATAGACACGTCTAATTGCGTGTCTAACTGCACGTTTGTCTTTTGAGAAAAGAGATAGATGCACCTATAAACGCACTATTAGATGTGTCTATAGATGTGCTTCGATAGTCTGTTATGTATTCTTCCCTTTCCCCTTCCTTTTCCTTCTCTTTCCCTTCCCCTTCCCCTTCCCATTCCCCTTCCACTTTCACTTCCAAGAAAAAGATCGCATATTGAATGCTGGAAATAAGTGATTGCATGAATGAAGGGATTGCATGAATGATGGAAAGGGATTGCATGATTGAAGAAAGAGATTGCATAAATGATGGAAAGGGAAAGCACGATTAAAGAAAAGGATTGCATTCATGAGGAAATAAGGGATTGCATTCTCCTTTTCTCTCCTTTCTTCTCTCTTTTCTTGTCTTTTCTCCTCTCTTTTTCTCTCTTATTTTCTTTCTTTTTTCTCCTCTCTTTTCCTCTCTTTTTGTCTCTTTTCTCATCTCTTTCCTTCTCTCTATTTTCCTCTCTTTTCTCCTCTCTTTTTCCATCCTCTCTTTCCTTCTCTTTTTGTCTCTCTTTTTCTCTATTATCTCCTCTTTTTCCTTCTAACACTTATTTCATTAATTTTGGACTCATATGTCTACTTTTGGACTATTCCTTAAAATCCTTCCCAACTGAAAAGTTTACTTTATGAAACTGTCATTCGAGAATCAAAAGTTTACTTTCTGGCACTATCATTTTCACATAAGACATTTCAAAATATCTCTCTACAATGTTGTACAAATAATGCAAAAACTACTATTAAATCCTAAATTTGTATTTCTTGTTTATAAGAATCATATTCTTAAAATAAAAAATCTGAGTTATTAGTTTAAATCCATGAAAAACCATGCTATTGAGGATTCACAACATTTTAAAAATGTATACATAAGAGACCTGTAAGACTCTTTTTACTTTCAATGCAGAAAACTATAACACTCTTGAATATTCAAGAAATTAAAAGGTTTATATACACATGAGACATGATGGAAGCCTCTTTTGTACTCCAAAAAATAGCAATAGCTATGCTTGCAATTTTACATTATCATGTCATAAGTTTTACAACAAATATTGCTCTGGATGAGTCTTTGTACAAAGGATCTCCTGTGGCCTTTTCAATAATTTAATTTTTCCTTTACAATGAGTTTAGTACAAATGGGCGATCCAAACATTTGCTTGTTTGAATGTCCTTTTCTATCATGATCACAGAAATGAGCGATCCAAACATTTGCTTGTTTACAATGTCCTTTCTGTCGTCACTTGTCGCTTGGGTGCCATCTTCATTCACTCTCATCTGACAACCACCACCACCTTCACTCTTTCTCGATATTTGAATGGTGTTATCATGGGCATTCTTCATTTGTGCTATCTCCTTCTACTTCCTCCCGGGCGAGCATCTTTGTGAACTCTGTAACGTGCGTAATAATTGGTTGTGGTAATTTTATTTTGTCTTCTACATCATACCCCATGTGCTTCTTTGTTTTCTTTGACCTTGATTTCCAGGATACTATGACTGTCTCTGTGGAAAGTCTTGAAATTGCTTCATGGTTTGGGACCCATTCCTTTTTCAAACAACTACTATACAATGTACTATTATCTTGGTTCTCCTTCCTGCCCCTTGGCTCATACCATACTGCTGTAAATGTTGTAGCTCTCCCCCGGTCATCCATGCTCATGTCAACTACTTTCGCAACCCAAAACTTCACGTTCTCATGTTCATCATCCGATGGTCGAACTGCAACAAAACAATGGACATCTATGTCTATTTGTGGCATAAACTCTCTCTTCTTGGGTCCACAATATGGACGTGGGAGCAACGATTCAAACTCATTTTCAAAGAGACCACATGCTGGACGCAAGTCATTACCAACATTTGGCCAAAATAAAGGCCGTTCTGCCTTAATATCATCTTCTCGCATTTTTCAAGGTCCTTTATCAATTGGTAGGTCTTGCTAATTACAATAGTAGTGTGTTCCTTCCAAGAGGGCTTCCAATCAGGAAATCTCCGGAGCATTTCCTCTTTGTATGCAATAAAAGCTTTTAAGCCTTCTATTTCACCTTTGGATTTCTCGCTGAATTCTTTTATAGGAGCCCATGTTGGATGCATTTCTTTGCTCGGGATTGAAGTTAAGAGAGAGTAAGTTCTTCAGGTTCCCATTTTGTATCAAGAGAATAGTGTTGCCATTGCATCACTGGTTTTTCATCCTTTAAGAAAAATCGAAAATAGTGTGGAGCACTATGACCAATCAGGGCATCACCACCTTTTTGTATGAAAGGTAGAATAAAGCTCTTCCAATCATACATCCTCTCAACCATTGAGCATATTGTTCCTTCCTTACGGCCACCAACTTGCCTCCCACATTTTCTTATCAAGTCATCCATTGTCTCCATGTCCTTGTGTTTTAGTTCTCTTGAAACTGTGCTAAATACCTGATCGATATCCTCATGTGTGTGCCCAACCAACAAAAACCCAACTTCAATCTCATTGAAGATTCTATGAGCGATTAGCATTGAGCAAAATGCAAGAATAGTACATTCTTATTCTCTCGTCCGCAATTGTCTGCTTGTATTCTCAAAGTTGCTGGTAGGCGACCTTTTTCTACATGTACATTGTGAATTGCCTTCATAAGGGATGTTACAACTTGATTGCTATCGTGTAGATGCAAGGAATCAATCCATATCTCTGCAAAAAACTTAAATCCGTGCACTAAAACTCCACATAGATGTGTCTTTAAAAAGTATTTGCCTTGTAGCTTAGGTGGAGTGTTAACGAATCGAGGTAATGTTGTTGTATTTTGATCCATACCATCTACAATAATGCACATGTACTCATGTGGGTGAGAAATAGCTTGCTCCTTCCAAAATGCATATTTTATTCTAGAATGTCGAACAAGTCCATGATGAAATTCTCTCTTTCTTTTGTAAGCTTCTTTTTATTCTGGATATGTTGCACTCTCAAGTGCTCGCTTTAGATCATCACAGTCGTTGCACTTTGACATTTTTTGCCTCTTTGGGATTTTAACATGTCCAAAGCTTTTTTTCCAAAGAGTATACAAAGTATGAAAAGATGCCGGTGCATGCCCTCTTTGCCTCTGTGTTTCTCCAATAGAGTTAAATACTTCTTTTTTGGTCAAACCTATCAGAAGATGCATTTCTGATAGGTGGGGTTGCGGTAAAGCATTTTCATAAATGTAATCTTTCAAAATTGCTATTGCCGCAACCGTTGAGGCGCTTGTTTTGGGCCTTCCTATGTTTCCATGAATGTTAAATTTAACTCCATACTTTGCTTTATTAGCCAAATTCCAATATGTGCCATGTGATAATCCTGTAATAATGCGATATGCATTATTGCATATACTTTTTCCATTTATAAGAGGCCTTATTTGATGTCCTGAACTTCGCCTTCTCTTATCATTTACAAGAAAGCAAGACAATCTCGTGAGTAGGTATTCATTTCTTCTGCTTCCTTTCCTTTGCCAAACATGTTCTCTACAACCCTTGATGTCATGTAAGTTAATGGATCGCATACATGTATGCTTACAGCATGTAGATCGCATTGCTTTTAGCATAACATCTTCATTCATTACTCTTATTCTCTTTGGTTGCTTTTCTGGATCTGCCTGCACTCGTTGTCTTTTCATGCATCTGTATGTCCGTTTTGGGACCTTCTGTACATTCTTATTTGGATTTGTGTAGTTCTCCTTGTAAGATTTATTTGTCACGTTGTTTTCACGAGATGTTGCATCCTTGATCTTATCACTCTGACAGTCAAATACTGAATATTCCTTTGTTGATGTCATCCTTGCTTTTGATACATTCGTCAAACCATTTGTAACATTTACAAGTTCACAATCAAAGTCAAACACCGAATAGTCCTTTGTTGATCTCATCCCTACTTTTGATACAATCGTAGAACCACTTGTCACAATGGCATTAGAGTGTCCCGAATGATCTTCAAACTCATCTATTCCTGAGAGAACATCACTCATTGATGCACTTTCTATGGATTTCATAACTCCATAGTCAGTGGTGATAGAGTGTCCAGAATGATCTTCAAACTCATCTATTCCTGAGAGAACATCGCTCATTGATGCACTTTCTATGGATTTCATAACTCCATAGTCTTGAAACTCCTCTACTCTAGAGAGAACATCACTCATTATACTATCGTGCATGATTTCCATAATTCCATAGTTACCTGCTTTGACTCCAAGAACTTTATCAGTATCCATGAAGCCATCCATGCTTGAAGATATAACACTTTTGACATCTTTGCCCAAGTTCTCAATGTGCATGAACTCATCCACCCCGGATAAGGAATCACTTGTGAAATATTTTTCTTTCTCGGTACCAATGAACTCATCGACTTTTGATAAGACATCAGTGCTATAGTTGAGTGCATTGGAATCATCCATCTCTGAAGGAATAGAGCTTGGTACATTGGCATATTCTTTCAATTCTTTGATGTTGTAGTATACATTATGTTTATCATTAAAAACCACATGCCGAGTCTTTCCAATCTTTAAAAATTGCATGCTCCATCTCAAATCCTTACCTACCTCATAGTAGGGACCATCCAATGACATTGAGTTATCATCCATACCATCATCAGTAACTTTTTGAATTCTCATCTGCGCAAATGTCTAGTGTTCAACTTGTTCAAATCCCAAGACTTGACCTTCTGCTACATACTTATTTGTAAATGATAACATTTGTAAAATATCTCCCACTCTAAAATCCAAAGATATGCACTTTGTATTCCTGATGACATGTGTTGGATAAGTCTCATCTCTGTCCCATGCAATAAATGCTTTGTTGGAAGTATTATAGGGCATAACATCTCTAAGGATTTCCATATCCCCACACTTATGCTTTAGCTCAACATGTGCACTAAGAATCCTTGATATGATAACTGCCACCTTATCTTCGCCAAGTCTTCTAAAGTGACAAATAGAATTTGGATCACTTTCATGGATTGTAGCAAATGCAACTACTTCTCTTTTGCAACATAAAATCACCTCCATCCCCGGAATAAATTTTGTAGCCATCTCCTTTGTGAGTTTCCTTTGCAAACAAGCTGTAACAACCATTATAAAGAACATTAGTCTCTTCTCAATAATCTACTTTATTAATGATTTAAAAATCCAGAACTTGTTTGAAAATTTAATTAGACACTAACCAATAACAACCGTAAACCAATAACAACCCTAAACCCTAAACCCTAAACCGTAAACCAAAACAACCCTAAACCCTAACCAATAACAACCCTAAACCCTAAACCCTAAACCCTAACTCCCAAACCCTAAACCTTAAACCCTAACCCCCAAACCCTAAATCCTAAACCCTAACCCCCAAACCCCAAACCCTAACTCCCAAACCCTAAACCCTAAACCCCAAACCCTAAACCCTAACTCCTAAACCCTAAACCCTAACTCCCAAACCCTAAACCCTAAACCCTAAACCCTAACCCCCAAACCCTAAACCCTAAACCCTAACTCCCAAACCCAAAACCCTAAACCCTAACTCCTAAACCCTAAACCCTAAACCCTAAACCCTATCTCCTAAACCCTAAACCCTTAACCCTAACCCCCAAACCCTAAACTCTAAACCCTAACTCCTAAAACCTAAACCCTAAACCCTAAACCCTTAACCCTAACCCCCAAACCTAAACTCTAAACCTAACCCCCAAACCCTAAACCCTAACTCCTAATTCCTAGATCCTAAACCCTAAACCCTAACTCCCAAACCCTAAACCCTAAACCCTAAACGCTAAACCCCAAACCCTAAACCCTAAACCTTAAACTCTAACTCCCCAACCCTAAACCCTAACCCCCAAACCCTAAACCCTAAACCCTATCTCCTAAACCCTAAACCCTAAACCCTAAACCCTAAACCCTAACTCGCAAACCCTAAACCCTAAACCCTAACTCCCAAACCCTAAACCCTAAACCCCAAACCCTAAACCCCAAACCCTAAACCCTAAACCTTAAACTCTAACTCCCAAACCCTAAACCCTAACCCCTAAACCCTAAACCCTAAACCCTAAACCCTAAACCCTAAACCCTAACCCCCAAACCCTAAACCCTAAGCCACCAAACTCTAAACCCTAACCCCCAAACCCTAACCCTCAAACCTTGAACCCTAAACCCTAAACCCTAAACCCTAACTCACCAAACCCCAAATCCTAAACCCAAACCACGAAATCCTAAACCTTAAATCCTATGAGTGTTTTCAAGTAATATCATTTATTTAAGTAATAGTTTTAATTAGAATTCATTAGTAATAGTGGAATTGATAGTTGGGAGGGTGGTAGTGGGAGAAAGGGAGAGTGGGAAAGTGGAGAAAGGGAGTGTGGGAGGGTGGTAGTGGGAGAAAGGGAGAGTGGGAGAGGGAGTGGGAATGGGGGCGGTGGGGGTGGGGGTGGGGGTGGGAGGATGGGAGTGGGAGTGGGAGAGGGAGTGGGAATGGGTGAGGTGGGGGTGGGGGTGGGGGTGGGAGAATGGGAGTGGGAGTGGGAGTGGGAGTGGGAATGGGGGAGGTGGGGGTGGGGGTGGGAGAATGGGAGTGGGAGTGGGAGAGGGAGTGGGAATGGGGGAGGTGGGGATGGGGTGAGGGTGGGAGGATGGGAGTGGGAGTGGGAGGGGTGGGGAGTGGGAGTGGGAGGATGGGAGTGGGAGAGGGAGTGGGAATGGGGGAGGTGGGGGTGGAAGTGGGAGGGGTGAGGTGGGAGGATGGGAGTGGGAATGGGGGAGGTGGGGGTGGAAGTGGGAGGGGTGGGGTGGGAGGATGGGGGAGGGAGTGGGAATGGGGGAGGTGGGGGGGGTGGGAAAATGGGAGTGGGAGTGGGAATGGGGGAGGTGGGGGGGTAGGAAAATGGAAGTGGGAGAGGGAGTGGGAGGATGGGAGTGGGAGGGGTGAGGTGGGAGGATAAGGGTGGGAGAATGGGAGTGGGAGTGGGAATGGGGGGGGAGGGGTGGGGGTGGGAGGATGGGAGTTAGAGGTGTAGGTGGGAGGTTGGGAGTGGGTGGGAGAATGGGAGTGGGAATGTGGGAGGTGGGGGTGGGGTGAGGGTGGGAGTGGGAGGGGTGGGGTGGGAGGATGTGAGTGGGAGAGGGAGTGGGAATGGGGAAGGTGAAGCCACTTGGACGGTGATGAGAGTGGGAGTGAGAATGGGGGAGGTGGGGTGGGAGGATGGGGGTGGGAGTGGGAGTGGGAATGGGGTGGGAGGATGGGAGTGGGTGGGAGAGAGAGAGAAGATAATATAATAGAGAGGCCAATGGGAGAGGAGATAATGTTATAGAAGGACCAATGAGAGAGAAGCACTTAAAACCCTAGTTTTTCTTATATATACTCTCCTTTTCTCATTGTTTCTCTCATTTCAACAAGGAAGAGCAAGAGGAGAAGCAAAAAGAGAAGGAAGAGCAAAAGCAAGCACAAGCAAGCACAAGCATCGATTTTAACTTTTTTCCAGGTACTTTTTTTAAAATTTCTATTCTTTGAAATTTTATTATAGAGAGAGAAAAGTGAAGGAAAGATTTTTAGAGAGAGAATATAAGAGAGAGAGTCTTGCTGCCTCGGCAGCAAAAGAGAGAGAGAAAGAGAGAGGGAGAGAGAGGAGAGAAGGGGGGGGAAAGAGAGGGGAGAGAAAGGGAGGGGGGAGAGAAGGGGGAGGGGGGGAAGAGAGGGGAGAGAGGGGGGAAGCCGCGAGGGGGGGGAGAGAGAGAGGGGAGGGGGAGGCCACTACCGCGGTAGCCGAGAGAAGGGGGGAGGGAGGGGAGGGGAGGGGAGAGAGAGGGGAGGGGGGAGGGAGGGGAGGGCTGTCGCGGCAGCGGAGAGAGGGAGGGAGAGGGAGGAGGGGGAGGGGGGAGAGAGAGGAGGGGGGGGGCTGCCGCGGCAGCGAGAGAGGAACGGGGGGGAGAGAGAGAGGGGGGGCACGAGAGAGAGGGGAGGGAGAGACAGAGAGGGGGGGGCCGTTGCCGCGGCAGCGAGAGAGGAGGGAGGGGAGAGAGAGAGAAGGGGGGGCAGCGAGAGAGAGGGGAGGGAGAGAGAGAGAGGGGGGGCCGCTGCCGCTACCGCGGCAGCGAGAGAGGGAGGGGGGGGAGAGAGAGAAGGGGGGGCAGCGAGAGAGAGGGGGGAGAGGGAGGGGAGGGGAGGGGAGAGAGAGAGGGGGGAGCCGCTGCCGCGGCAGCGAGAGAGGGGGAGGGGGGGGAGAGGGAAGGTGGGGGCAGGGGCAGCGAGAGAGAGGGGAGGGAGAGAGAGAGAGGGGGGGCCGCTGCCGCTATCGCGACAGCGAGAGAGGGGGGGGGAGAGAGAGAAGGGGGGGATGCGAGAGCGAGAGAGAGGGGGAGGGAGAGAGAGAGAGGAGGGGGGGGCCGCTGGGGGGGGAGAGGGAAGAGAGAAGGGGGGGCCGCTGCCGCGGCAGCGAGAGAGGAGGGGGGGAGAGAGATAAGGAGGGGCAGCGAGAGAGAGGGGGGAGAGGGAGGGGAGGGGAGGGGAGAGAGAGAGGGGGGGCCGCTGCCACGACAGCGAGAGAGGAGCGGGGGGGAGAGAGAGAAGGGGGGGATGCGAGAGCGAGAGAGAGGGGGAGGGAGAGAGAGAGAGAGGAGGGGGGGCCACTGTCGTGGCAGCGAGAGAGGAGGGGGGGAGAGAGAGATAGGGGGGAGGCCGCTGCCGCGTCAGTGGAGAGAGGGGGGGAGGAGAGGGAGGGGGGGAGAGGAAGGGAGGGGAGGGGAGAGGAGAGAGAGAGGGGGGGCCGCTGCCACGACAGCGAGAGAGGAGGGGGGGAGAGAGAGGGGGGGCGCAGCAGCGAGAGAGAGGGGGAGGGAGAGAGGGAGAAGGGGGCGACCGTCTGCCGCGCCGAGAGAGAAGGGGGGGGGAGAGAGAGAAGGGGGTGGGAGAGGAGGGGGGCAGCAGAGAGAGAAGGGGGGGCCGCTGCCACGGCAACGAGAGAGAGGGGGAGGGAGAGAGAGAGAGGGGGGCCGCTGCCGCGGCAGTGAGAGAGAAGGGGGGGGAGAGAGAGAAGAGGGGGAGGCGTAGTGAGAGAGAGGGGGGAGAGAGAGAGAGAGAGGAGGGGGGCCGCTGCCGCGGCAGCGAAAGAGAGGGAGGGGGGGAGAGAGAGAGAGAGAGAGAGAGGGGGAGAGAGAGAGAGAGAGGGGGAGGCCGCTGCCGCGGCAGCGAGAGGGAGAGAGGGGGGAGAGAGAGAGAGGGGAGGGGAGAGAGAGAGAGGGGGGAGGCCGCGGCAAGTGAGAGAGAGAGTGGGGAGCGCAAGTGAGAGAGAGGGAAAAGGTGAGGAGAAAGGGAGAGAGAGAGAGAGAGAGGGGAAATGAAGAGGAGGGGAGAGAGTAGACTAAGATGAGAGGAAACATAGACTAGAGCGGAGAGGAAAGAGAGAGAGAGAAGAGTGAGAGAGATGGACGAGAGATGAAAATTTAGAGAGGGAGGACACGAGAAAGTACGATCGAGATAGAAAATCTTACCAATGAAGAGGAGAAATGAGTGGGCGACGATCGAGAAAAGATAAAGGAGCTACGATCAATGAGGCATATGAGAGGAGATTGGTGTGTGATTTAGTCAAAACTTGAACAAACAAAACTATAAACCTTGGTGTTTGATGAAAATTTAGAGAGGAAGGGCACAAGAGAAAGTACGATCGAGATAGAAAATCTTACCAATGAGGAGAAAAAATGAGTGGGCGACGATCAAGAAGAGATAAAGGAGAGATGTTTTGATGGAAGAATCTGGGAGCTACGATCAATGAGGCATATTAGAGAAGATTGGTGTGTGATTTAGTCGAAACTTAAACAAACAAAACTATAAACCTTGGTGTTTGAAAAGAGAAACATGTGGAAATTAGAATTTCAAATTTCCCGCCTTTTTTTAAACTATGAATCCTTGTGTTTGAAAAGATAAACGTGTGAAAACTTGAAAATTGTGATAAAAGACAACCTTGTGTTTCAAAAGACAAACGCGTGGATGTGAAAATTATGATAAAAGACAACCTTGTGTTTCAAAAGACAAACGCGTGGATGTGAAAAGACAAATGTATGCTAGAAGCAAAACTTGTAGAAACTTGAATTTTAAAATTTTCTTTGTTTTTGAATTTAAAATGAGTTTCACTTTCATTTTCAATTTACTAGTTTAATTTAGACTATAATGCATTTTGTTTTGGAATATAAAAAGTATAATTTTAATTTTATTACATTTTAAATTAAAATTTTAAAAGTAGTTTAACTTACATTCGTTATTATTACTTTAATTTATTTCTTTTTAGGGAGAATTAATATATTCTTCTAGGTAAATATTAAATTTTTAATTTTAAGTCTTGTTTTCTTTATTTTACGTTATTTTTTCATAAACTTTAAGTTAAACTTTAAGTTAAAATACTTTATAGTTTTTATTATTTAAATTCAAATTTATTAAGATTTTAACTTCTTATTAATGTGAATGTAGGTAAATATTAAATTTTTAATTTTAAGTCTTGTTTTCTTTATTTTACGTTATTTTTTCATAAACTTTAAGTTAAACTTTAAGTTAAACTACTTTATAGTTTTTATTATTTAAATTCAAATTTATTAAGATTTTAACTTCTTGTTAATGTGAATGTTCAATTCTTATGAGTTGTAAGTAAAATATTTTTTGAAAATATAAATTTTATCTTTTTTAAAATGAGAAGGGGAAGGGAGAGAGAGAGAAGGGGGGGGCCGCTGCCACGACAGCGAGAGAGAATGGGGGGGGAGAGAGAGAGAAAGGGGTGGGAGGATGGGAGTGGGAGAGGGAGTGGGAATGGGGAAGGTGAAAGAATGGACGTGGGCATGGGAGTGAGAATGGGGGAGGTGGGGTGGGAGGATGGGGCCGGCAGCGAGAGAGAAGGGGGGGGAGAGAAGGGGGGGAGAGAGAGAGAAAGGGGTGTGAGTTTAAAAAAGATAAAATATAAATTTTATCTTTTTTAAACTCACAACCTTAGTGTATTAAAAAGAATAATGGAAAATAGATTATTTTTTGCTTTTAATTCGCAACCTAAGGATATTAAAAAGAACAATGGAAAAGAAATTATTTCTTGCTTTTCTTCGCTTCGACGGTTGGTGTAGTCTAGATTAGCATAGATTAGTTTGTCCTTACAAGAGAGAACTCCAAAAAAACCAATCAAAGCCATGCTCAAAATTTTCGGACTAGTTCCTAATCGGAGTCAGTCCATTCGTTCACATTCGGTTTCATAGTCATAACAACCCTACCATTTAAGCAACGATTAAGGTTTTTAAACTTTCAAGATGATTGAAAGTTGTATCAGTGGACATGACAGATTACAGTTGTGGAAGTTGACAGAGCATTTTACACTTATATCAGTTGCGGGAGTTGACAGAGCATTTTGCACTTATATATGACAGACTTCAAATTTGTATTCAGAGATCATTGTAAATCCTTATTTTTTTTCACATTTATGCTCTAAGCCTTGTAAAGCCTTTTAGGCTATTCCCAAAGCATGAAATTGATACTTATATGATTGGGAAGAATAAAAACTTGAGGTGTATTAATGGGACTCATTGTACTTTTGATTTTTCAAAGTAATTGTAGTTTGTCAAAGTACTTAAAATTTGTGTTGTGCTTGAATACAGGATGGATCTTGAGGCTACAGCATTTGTCAATGGTATGACACTGAAATACAATGGAAGAATTTATGCCCCAAAGGAATTCACAAACTGGACAGTTGTTGACACAACAAAGAAAGCATGGTTCTTGGTCTTAAGTAAAGGAAATCTCATTCTAGTGATGACAAAGAGAGAGTTGGAGAAAGATGAGTGGGCATCAAATGTATCTTTCTCAAAGAGCAATTTGATTCAAGGGGGCACCTTAGTAGGAATAAAAATTGAAAAAGACAGCAGTACAATGATGATTTACACAAAGTCAAGAATGAGCAACAGATCGTTTTTTCTTTCTAAGAAAGATGCAATGCACTTTGTGATGCCGCTGCCAAAAGCACCTAGATTTCCTGAATTGGTTCCTGCATTGGAGATCCTTCAACATGTGTGGGAGGAATTTCCCATTGAGGAAGCAAGAAAAATGCAGTCAAAGATTATCCTTGAATACTTTCAGGGTGTCATCCAACAAGGTTCAACTTCATTGGAGGGACCTAAGGTGCAAGAATCCACACATGAGAAAGGAAGTGATGAGACACGCCATGTAGACCTGGTTCATGGTAATACAAATGAGAGAGGAAGTGGAGTGGATGAGACAGAACACATTGTAGCAATGGATGAGGGTCTTGTACACGACGTGGATGCTTACAAGGGATCTACATCTGAGACAGGAATTGAATTGGTGGAGACCAGACATGCACATGCATCTCAGACAGAAATTGAATTGAGTGAGACATGACATGCATCAGATAAGACAGGACATGCACACACATCTCTTGTTCATGGTATTACTCACTTAGATGGTGTAACTCATGAAGTTGATGGAATAACAGAACAAGTGAAGCCCTTAAGTATACCTGAAGTTGATGCAATAGAAGAAGAAGTAGGGCGATCTAAAGCAGTTCACATTGAGCCCCTAAAAAATAAACCTCGACGTCAAATGCAAAAGGCAAGTACTTCACGAGCTACAGTTCCAAGTCCTATAACTAGAAAAAGAGGTCATTCATATACAAAGAAAGGGCAAAGAAGAGAAGAGGAAGAACATGAAGAGGATGCGCAAGGTCTTGAAATGGAGTCAGATCTAGAAGCAGAAATGTTATCAATGAAGAACCTAAATCTTCGGTTGAATGAGGCTGTGACAGATGAGGATCCAAGATATATATGGGGCCAGAAGACTCAAGTTATACATGCTTCAACAGTGGTCAAAGCAAGTGTCTTCACCAACAGCAGGACCTTAGATACAGCCTATGCTGAAAAGATTTTTCAAGCTTTGATTGATGGAAAAAAACCAGTTGTTTCTAATTTGGTACTCCGTCCAAGAACATTTTGGCCAGTCATGGCAGATTATAGTCAATCCATCAATTTCTCTCAGCCTATAGATTTTGAGATACAATTCACTAAGTTCCTCGGAAAACAAGTTCCCTCACTTCGAGAAGGACAGAGTTCAGTGAATGATCCAGAATGACATATAAGGGATGCCAAGAGAAATTTCTTAGCTCATTGTACATTTGAGGCAATAGATGGTCAGCACTATGCCTATGCTTGTAATGAGCGCTCTAGAGATGCATACAAGAAAGGAGAAATTACTTATCAAACCTTCGCGAGTGTGCCTCAATTTCACTACTATTCTGCATGCATCTGTGTCTTCAAGAACGAGAAAAAATATTTGATTGAGTCGGAAAGACTTAATCATGACATTTATGCACTACAAAAAATCACCTCCACTTCAGAGATGTTGCTCAAAGCTAGGACCATTTGGAAAACTTTTAATTCTCCTTTGACCACTCTCAAAAGAACTACAACTAAAGTGGAAGCGGAGAATCTTGTTGACTTCTACACATGCTTGAGTGCCATTGTACCAAGGGGAAAGTAGGAAAGAGCAGAGGTGATTACAAGCTTCAAGACAGTAAGGGATAGGTATCAAGACTACACAAGCATACTTTTCCGTAGTGATGAAGTTTTTCATCAGATCAAAGACGTGTGTCTTGCATGTGAGAAAGGAGATGTTACATATGAGGCTCCATCATTGATTAAAGAGAAGGCAAAGAAGATTGAGAAAAAAGAGATGACAGCTCGAATGTGGAGGCCTTTAAGAAACCTACCAGACAAATACGCAAGTCTTGCTGCAGAGAAATTAATGTCCAAAGAATGGTTTTTTGGCAAAAAGGATAAAGATCATTGCATGGAAGATTGCATCATCCAACAGGTCAAGCGTGATGCAGTAAAGAGTGCAATTGAATATTTATTAGGAGAAAAAAATATTCCAATTAGCCAATGTAAAATTGATCATAACATTGTGAGGCAGATGGCATCAGCTTTACCGTTAGCTAAACAGAAGGCTTGGACGCATAAATGGGTGAAGGTAGAAGATGATGGATCTGAAATTACTCCCTCTATGAGAAGTGACATTCCGGAAAATGTGTATGCATATGCACAAAAAGTCATCAATAACCACACTCTCAGAAAAGAAAAAACTTTGAACAAGGGCTTTTATTTCATACATGAAATCATTTCAGAGTTTGGAAAGAGTGTTGAGTGCAAGGGAGTTTCATTGAGTGATTTTTTGTCCGACGACACTGCTTGGGAGAGACCTCAGCTTTTCTTTGTCTATGAAATATCACCGGATGACATCCGTCAACTCCTTGACAGAATATTACATACCACCATTGGTAGAATGGGACAATGTAATATAGTCATATTTGCTGATAAAGATGACAAGGAACAAATGTCTGCTACCCTAGAAAAACAATATGGCAATGAGCTCAAGATTTACAATGGGATATACTCAAGAAAAAGGGACAAGAGAGAATGCGGTCTCAAGATACAGAGTCTAGAAACCTTTTTCTTGTGCATGAAGAGCCCTTACAATGATCACTCCTTACAAAACAATATAAGAGGGAATGCAAAGAGATTGCAACTACTGCTAGAAGAGCATGAAGCTCCAAGTCCCCTCCATCGCAACGCAAATCACTATGAAAGGCCATCAAAAAGTGCTGATCTTTTAATTAGTATGATGGAATTTTTGCTACCGTCCGGATGGGAAGTCACATTGTGCCGAATGGGACATCTGTTTGAAGCTCTTATCAGAAAAGGACACAATGTAAATATTATTGAGAGCCCTGCTTGCTTGGAATACCTTGATACCATGTCTTCTCTCACAATAAAGTTTGATAAGAAAGGTCCGATCTCACATGAAGAGGATGACATAGAGATGATCATGTATGATGAGAGCAATAAAGATGATGAAAATGATCAAAGCTCTGGATATAATAGTGAGGACACCAGTGATAGCAAGGAAGCAGAAGAAGATGGATATGACACTGACCTTGCCTCTGAAGGTTACATAAAAAGACCACGAAGATATGTAGAGGTATGAAGACTTATGTTTAATTTTCTTTATTCATTTAAAGGTCTTTTTAAATTTATAATTAATTTAAAATTTTGAATCTCATAATTATTTTATCCTTTTATAGGAGAAGGGAGAGGAGGAGGACATAGCTGGAGCAGAGAATATAGAAAGCTCATCTGAAGAAAGCAAAGCTGCTCTGGCTATCTGTCGGATGACTCTAGAAAATAATCATACATTGCAGCAAATGGAGAAGTCATTTCAAGTTAGGTTTCAAGTTCGAGAACAACCTCTTACTTTTATATTCGATGAAGAGGACATTTCAATCCTCATAAACTTCAAGAAAGAGGTCAATGACAAGGTTATAATAGCCATCCTCAGGTTTGACATAAACTTTTTACTGACTTTATGCTTTTGTATTTCCATTGGATCAAATGAACTAATATTCTTTTCTTTTTATTGCAGTATGGTTTTACAACAGCTTCCGCTATATATACAAAGATGTGCATATATGGTCGATCCTCTTGTTTCTAGTGTACTTAGCAATAAGCAGAAGACCATAGATGATGTTTTTAAGTGGTTGCAACCTATTGATTTGACTGCGGCGCAAGTTATCTTTACCGCATATCACGAGGAGTGAGTATCAATCCCTACCTAGCTTATCTCTTACATTGTGGAGGATTATATCAAATAATAATTATTCTTAATTGATGATGCAGCTTGCATTGGAGCTTGGTAATTGTGGACATCTTAGGCAAGCAATGCTTCTTTGTCAATTCAATAGAATCTATCCATGGCAGTGTGTCAGAGTAAGTATAACCTACTTGTGTCATAATTATGTCAATGAGATGCATCCTATGCAATGCGCACATTCATTTATGTTTTTTATTTTGATGTGTAGATCTGCTCGAAAGTTGGTAAGTGCTATAGATGCACTTATGCAAATGGAGGGTGACTTGGAAGATCAAATAGAGTATGTAACATGCCCTGCAGCGAAGCAAAATGATGACCACGGTTGTGGGTGGAGAGTTGGATATAACTGCTTTTTGCTCCTTGCTCAAATTTTTAATTTGAGAGGCGGTGAAACCTCATTGTCCACATATACAGACTTGCATCTATATGCATTTATGTCATCTATCATTAAGGCATTTATTGATAATGTGGTGGAGCATCCAAAGGAAACATTGGTTGCTACGCCCATAAGTTGTCCTGATGTAACCGCTGTATTGGACGAAATGGGGAGCTCTTTTGAGGTTAAGGTCATCATTAGCAAGCAACCTCATGTTTTGACTTTTGGTAGCGAGGAAGTTACAATCCTCTCTGACCCTTTGAAAGAGGCTAATGACAAAGTCATGATGGCCATCCTCAGGTTTGATATGAACATCTCTTGGCTTGATACTTCAATCATTTGATTCAATCTGCTTCTAACATTTGTTTATTTATTGCTGTAGTACGGTTATATCTCATTTTCCTAGATCAGTACAGAATCGCGTCTGTATGCTCGATTCTCTTCTTTCAGCTGTACTTAGTGATACCAAGAAGACAGTAGATGATGTTTGTTCAATTCTACAACCTTTAGACTTGGATGGCATACTACTTGTCTTTATGCCATACTATGAGAAGTAAGTATGGTCTCAATCTTTCTTTTACTCTCTTATTTATAATATTGTGTCAATTAATACTTAATATTGTGATAAATCTTATCGCTCTTTATTGGTGATGTAGTTCACATTAGAGCCTGATAGTATGGGACCTTGATGACAACCATTGTTGGTTTGTCAACTCAATTACAGGCTTTCACGGGGTGTTCAGGTAAGTGTTCTTTTATCATATCATTATGAACATGCATCTTACTATTTACTACACAAATTCACTTTGTCATATGTCATGATGGACAGGTCTGCAAACAAGTTAGCTTCTGCGATTATGAAAATCAGGGAGCATCAAGACCAACCAAATTTCCAGACACGCCTCGCAGTGGAGCAAAAAGACATGTTTAGTAGTGGGTGGAGAATTGCCTACAACTTCATGTTGTATCTCAATGAAATTTTTGAACATGTCTCCATAGAAGCATATACCAAGCTCGAGCTACAAGATTTTGTGGCTAAGACTGTTCACTATCTAACTGCTATCATTGGGAAACAACATGATGGACTCAATGAAGAACCTGAGGGAGCCAAAGAAAAAGAAGAGACAATTCAGTCTCCTTCTGTATCACAGCCTCAAGTAGAAGCATTACAGTCTACACTTGAATTAGAGACTCAATGCATTCTTCCTACACAAGAAGTGGAGACTCAATGTGCATCTACAACATCACATCTTGTAAAGGAGGAAGAGATTAAGTCTATCCCGATTGCACCAGAAGTAGTTTCTCAATGTACACCATCCACACAAGTAGAGACTCAATGTACTCTTAGAGAATCACAGCCTCAAGAGGACTCATCAGACTCTATTCAGTTGTAAAACATGTAGAAAGAAACATGAGTCCTTGAAGATTTTTATCTTGTTTGTATTGATTAATGATAGTGTTTTTAAAACTTATGTTAAATGTTGCAATACATTAGGATATTTTATGATATTTATTCATTACAATACATTAGGTTTTACTTTTTTGAAAGTCTAATTTATTATGTACAATATATATCTTATGATGAGAATCTAATAATTATATCATTCTTATGTTCCATCACTTTATTTTATAGATTTCAATGTACTCAAAATCTATCATTTATTATGTACAGCAAGTCTAACTTATATTATATTAAAAGAATATCTCATGATGAGATTCTAATAATTACTAACTTATATTATATTAAAAGAATATCTCATGATGAGATTCTATTAATTATATCATTCTTGTGTTCCATCATTTTATTTTATAGATTTCAATGTACTATCACTATCTTACATGTCTCAAATGTCTCCCATTACGGTCTTGCATCCCATCATTTTATTTTATAATGTCTTGCATTACGATCTTGCATCTAGTCATCTCGCATTACGGTCTTGCATCTGTAGTTCTATAAATTCCCTAGTAGTCATTCATCTTCTATATCTCACCTGCAGCAAACACTTCTTCCACTTTGCTCTTCTTACCTTACTCCTCTCCTCAAGCTTGCTCCTTCCTCTCCTCAAGCTTGCTCCTTCCATCTTGCCCGCAGCCTTGCCTCCTCTTCTCAAGCATACTCCTTTCATCTTGCCTTACCTCCTCTAGTTACCTTCCTCACTCTCGTTACCTTCCTCACCTCGTTCGTCTTCTATATCTTTCCTCACTCTCGTTACCTTCCTCACCTCGTTCGTCTTCTATATCTCACCCACAGCAAAAACTTCTTCCACTTTACTCTTCTTACCTTACTCCTCTCCACACTTCTTCCACTTTACTCTTCTTACCTTACTCCTCTCCTCAAGCTTGCTCCTTCCATCTTGCCTGCAACCTTACCTCCTCTTCTCAAGCATACTCCTTTCATCTTGCAGCCATTATGGATCTTTTTAAGGTAATCGATTCTGTCGAGCAAGCCATTAGCAGCCTCAAAGAATGGATTGCCGAGAACCAAGGAAAGAGAGAGGAGAGAAAGCAAAATCCAGCTCCATTAACCCAGTACGAGAAGGATGACTTTGCTTGTCAGAAGGGCTTAGAGAAGGAAGAGGAAAGAAAAATAAGTATGGCCACTACTGAAATAGATAAATTGCAGTCATATAGGAGAGAGTTGATAGACTTTCAAAGTGAGATATCTTCCCGTGTGGCTCGTTATGGAAGATTTTCCCCCAAGGAAGCGCAAGCCATTCAGAATAAACAAAGTGTTATGTAGGAGAAAATTCATCAATCCTTACTTCTCTTCTATAATTTTAACTACATCGATGAGGAAGAGATGAGCTCAGCTCTTGAATGGGTTGAATTTAGGCTAAGGACTTGAAAATAGAAAATTCATCAAATTGAATGGCTGTAGTCTTGAAAATCTCAGGCTTAACTTTTGAAGGTGTTTATTAACACCATTAAATATTAAGAGAGTTTACAACAACCGAATCTTATTTTTTCATGTAACTTATGTAGTCTTGAAAATCTCAGGCTTAACTTTTGAAGGTGTTTATTAACACCATTAAATATTAAGAGAGTTTACAACAACCGAATCGTATTTTTTCATGTAACTTATGTAGGCTGCGTTAAATTTTATAATTTTAGTTTCACGTCCTTAAAAAATATATTAAAAGATGCTTGTTTTTAATGGTGTTTATTAACACCATTAAATATTAAGAGAGTTTACAACAACCGAATCTTATTTTTTCATGTAACTTATGTAGTCTTGAAAATCTCAGGCTTAACTTTTGAAGGTGTTTATTAACACCATTAAATATTAAGAGAGCTTACAACAACCGAATCTTATTTGTTCATGTAACTTATGTAGGCTGCGTTAAATTTTATAATTTTAGTTTCATGTCCTTAAAAAATATATTAAAAAATGCTTGTTTTTATGTTTTTATATGTGCTTTGAAGATTGGGTTTTTCTTAAATTTTATCTAAAAACTAGTCCAAAAGTATATGTAAAAATGAATTTGTACATTGACAAGTCCAAAATTAATGAAGTAAGTGTTTTCTCTTTTTGTCTCTTTTGTCATCTCTTTCCTTCTCTCTTTTTCTCTCTTTTCTCCTCTCTTTTATTCACCTTGTCTCTCTTTTTCCTTCTCTTTTATCCTCTCTTTCCTTCTCTTTTCATCTCTCTTTTTCTCTCTTATCTCCTCTCTTTTCTTCTCTATTTTTCTCTCTTTTATCCTCTCTCTCTATTTTCCTCTCTTTTCTCCTCTCTTTCCTTCACCTTGTCTCTCTTTTTACTTCTCTCTTTTATCCTCTCTTCCCTTTGCTTTTCGTCTCTCTTTTTCTTTCTTATCTCCTCTCTTTCCTTCTCTTTTTGTGGTAATTTTCCTCTCTTATCTCCTCTCCTTTTCTCTATTTTTTTTCTCCTCTCTTTCCCTCTATTTTCCTCTCTTTTCTTCTCTCTTTCCTTCTCTCTTTTTCTCTCTTTTATCCCCACTTTTTTTCTCTTTTTCTCCTATCTTTTCCTCTCCTTTCTCCTCTCCTTCTCTTTTCTCCTCTCTTTTTCTCTCTTATCTCCTTTCTTTTTTCTCCTCTCTTTTCCTCGCTTTTCCTCTCTTTCCTTCTCTCTTTTTCCCCATGTGAAGCTTCAATAGCCTGGCATTGAGCAAGTAGATACAGACTTCTATCATTCTAATTCAAAGAATGCAAGAGTCTATAAATGCTTGCTCAATGTCAAGCTGTCACTCTATTTTTTCTTTTGCATCTCGTGACAAGGGCATGCTCGATGGTAATCTTCTTCTTTTCTTTTCTTCAGTTCATCATGTGGCCAGGAAGCTCTTCACCCTCACTTGATCTTTGGGATGCCATCTTTCAGGAGTTATATAACCTTTTGGGGCACCCTCCCACTCTTGGGGAGTTAAACACATACATGACGAGTACTCTAAACACCCCCAGAAGTCAACAATACAAACTCCAAACAAGCCCAACCCCACACTAGTTGAGATTACCCCAATGGAGACAAGATAGCCCAGCCGGCTACAAAGTCAATCCCCTTCTCTCTCTCTATAGTCAGGAGGCCCTTCTACCTTACAGAGCCACCAATGTACTCCTGTGTAGTCGAGGGTTGCTTCTCTAGCTACGAGTGGCTAGCATACTCCCATGCAGTTAAGAGTCGCTTCTCCAGCTACGAGTGGCCTGTGTACTAGCTCAACACAACAGAGAAACATGCATAGTAGCAGGGAGAGTGGTGGGAGATGCATGGCATAGTGCTTTGGGAGGGAGTAGTGGTGGGGACAAGGATGATTCAAATGATGCAAACATGCCAGAGGGTGATGGTACAATCTTCTATGCCATCACTCAGATAAGAGGCATCTCCATGGGTGCATGGGGGAAGGAAATCATGGCCTTCATGCACTCTGTAATTGCTAACAACTACAGATATTGCTTTATTCGCTATAAAGACCAACCAAAGAAGTTGGATGATAAGACCCTCGTTGTTGTTTTCTCTAGGTATCCCAATCACCCCAATGTTCAGTTCACAAATAAATGGGCCATGTCAAAGATTGTTACGATAGGCACTAGCCCCACACTTGTCACAAGCATGAGTGGAAGGAACCAATGAAGGCAACAAAGGTGGAACCCAGTCTGTAGCACATGAAGGCACGAAGGATCCAAATGGAGCAATATGGAAGCATTCATTTTTCAGCAAGAGTGTTGAATCATGGGAGGCCCAATTTGTAAGTATCGATCTCAAGTTATATTGTTTATGTAGTTTATTAGGAGGTTGTTTCCTTGTACTAACCCCTTTGCAAATTGTGTTATCTCACATCTTGATATCATGTGGGCAGGCATTCTACTCCTGTCGAGATAGCCTACCACCGCCACCATCGTAGAGGAGATACATGGAGGCACTTTTATGATGATGGGTTGATTACTTTGGAGCAGTATATCTAGGCTACTGGAGCACCCCCCCAGGTATGTAAAAGTAATTAAATAATGTCAATATTGTAAATAAAGATTTGATTTTTCATACATTGATACATGTCCCTCGTTTACAGGGCCTTGCAGCTGATCAGGAGGAAGAATATGAGGAAGAAGGGAGCAAAGAAGGGGGCAAAAAAGGGAGCGAAAAAGGGAGCAAAGAAGGAATCTAGGATGCAAAGAACTTTGATAAGTCAAACAAGTAGTGCTAGCTACTCTTTTTTGTACTTGAAGCCACTGTCTTGGCTTGGTGCTTCTCTTGTATATACACTCCTCTTATTTTTTGTACTTGAAGCCGGCTTCATGCTATATGTACTATTATGGATAAATTTGTCTAAGGAAAAAGGCATTAATATGTGTGTATGTTTGTATGTGTGGCAATAGTATAATAAAATATGGAGTGCATAGAGCCCAGGGTTAAGGTGGCAGGGCATGACCATGTGCCACCCTTCCACGTAAGAGGACCCATAAGGTGTGATATACATAATCCATGGTAGTAATATCATAAAATGTAAGGTGGCATGGCTCCTCCATGTGCCACCCATCCACCTAGGCTACATTTAGTGAGATATGGCCCAAAGTCCATGGGAGAAGTAATATAAAATAGGTGGAGATGGATATTATCTTGGGTTATACCCTCCATATAGGATAGGCCCATGTGGGGGAGGTATAGAAGGTCTAAGAGTGCAAGTTAAATAATGGGGAAAGTAGGATGAGGTGGCAAGATTCCTTGTGCCAACCCTCCACTTGTCCTCCTAGAGGTTTGAACCTATTATAAAATTGGGAAGAGACCAAGGGAGTATCATAGACTTGAGATATGGGACTTGATTTATGTGAAAAAATGAGGCAAAGGGTTGTCGCACACAATTGAGAGTGCATAACTGCCTAGCCCACATGGGAGACTTTTCCACACACACCATGCATGTGGGAGGATGCATTTATTGGGAGAGACCCCCTCTCTTGGCTATAAAAGGAGGGGCTATTCCTTGATGGGATGGTCATTCTTGTAAAGCCACCTAGCTAGTACTTTGATTTCCCCTTCCCTTCCTTTCAAATAAAGCATGGTCCTCTTTGCTTGATGTCTCCATCTTTATATTCCTCCTCCAATCATGTACATGCTTCTCTTCCCCCACTCCCTTTCCCCTTGTGCCATAGTCTCCCTCTTCATTCCCTCCCCTTCTAATCCCTTTTCCCCTCCCATGATAACGTTTTGCCCTCATGTTCTCCTTTCGTCTATGGCCCTTGAGCATCGCCATGCTTAGTGTCTAGCCTCTTGTCTTAATTTCTTTTCCAGCTAACAGAAATGGTGTGGCTGCTGGGATCTAAATCTCCATGACTGGGTGCGGCTCTGTGGCCTCTTCGGTATGCAATTCTCTACTTTTGCACCTCCATACTATGTGTCTTCCCTGTCTCTACGGCTGCAAAACCTTCCTGCTTCTGCACTTTCAGTCTGCCTACTTTCTGCTTGTGTTTCCTACATGTATTCTGGTTGATGAATCTTCTGCTCGTACCAATCGCATCTACAGAACTACAACATCTGTGCTCCCTTTGATCTCCTATGCACACATCCACTAGTACACCTGCGTGCATCACGGATAGATCGTGATGGTTTTTTGGGCTCCTGTGTCTTCTGGTCGCGGATAGTTTTTTTGGGTTTTTGCAAAACTGTAACAGATCCCGTGCCCCCCCTCTCTCGTCTCTTCTTCTTCTACTCCTCTTTCTCTTTCTCTTCTCCTTCTCCTCTCCTCTCCTCTCTTTTTATTAAAGAGAGGGATTTGAACCCAAGACCTCCCCCTTCACAAAAGGGAGACTTATCATTGGGCCAACAAGTAAGAAGTGATGAAAATGTAATGATTTTTGCTTATATATTGAAATCTCAAGAATTGTAACTCTCTAACTGTGGGGAGTTTACTCTTGTTGTAAAAAGCAAAAGTATTTCATTTCATGTGCTCTATTCACATCTCTTACTAGATCATTGATTCAAAACTTTTTCAAGTTCACTTCATGGGCACATGCCACATGAGGGTGGATATTTATGTCACTTCTCAACGAGTTTAAGGATTTGGTGCCTGGTCCTCCACTCATTACGGCTACCAATTGGCGAGATCTCTTTCTGGATCTTCATGTCGACCTTCAACAGCTGATTGTCTAGTGCACTGTTCAAGGAGACGACGGGTGGGATGATACACTGTGGATGATTCAAGGTGAAGAACTAGTGATATACTAGGAGAACTTTGATTTTAATTCTACTCATTGTGCAGTGATTGAGCTACTTGCTGCTTCAAAGGTAATTAAAAGGGGTCCTTCTTTGAAGGTTGGGATGCTCCCCAAGCGTGGGGGAAGATTTGGCGCATTTGTGTATTAATTCTTGTGGATAAGCTCATCTTGAATGGTTTATTCTCAATCTCACTACAAAGGTTTCTACGCCTCAGCTATGGTTGGTAATGTTTCGACCAAGGAATCCATTTGTGCCTAATCAACCTTTTGTGCCTCATTTTGAGCTTCAAGTTGTAATTCTTTTTTGTCTAAAGATAAACTATCAGCAAAGGATTGCAAGTTTATTTGGTGCTGAATGTTTGGCTCAAGTATTGAATTCTCCCCACCCTCTCCTTCTACCTATCATGGACTACCAAGAAACTTGGGATGTCCGTATTTTAGTCTTGGTGTGATGACATCTTGGATCCTTCAATTTGATGGAGCTTACAAACTTTCAACCAATGCTGTTGGCCTGGGTGTGAAGCTCACTTCAGTAGGTGGTGAGGAGTATTGTTATAGCAAGTTTGCACCTGCAAGTACATGCCATCAAGCTAAGTACTCGGCACTCATTTTTGGGCTACAAAAGGCACAAGAACATCACGTCAAGATTCAACTAGTGTGTGAACAAGTTAGTGGAAGGTGGAAGGTGCAGAGCAAAGGCTTGGTTCTATGACATCAACAAGCATTGGAACTTTGCAACCAATTCGAAGAGGTAAAAATTCAGCATATCCCTCGAGCTCAAAATCTAGTTGCTAATTTCTTGGCACATGAAGCTTGTACTTCAATCACGCATTATGCGAGTGGAAGCACCACCCCAAAAAGCCACAAGCCACGAAGGAGGGTGATCATTTGTAAGGAATGCAAAGGTTGTGGTCATCATGAAACTAAGTGTTAGGCATATTTGATACGAGTTTATCGGCCTCAGAAAATCATCAGAAAGGTCCTCAAGGACATGGCTCAAAAGAAGGATGCCAGACTGCACACCCCTTGAAGAAATAGCATGGCGACTTCAAGAACTGGAAGAAGCTGAAGGTGATGTGCAAGCTCTCCAACTATTGACATTTGTCATGGCATTCTTGTTTGCCTTGATGAACAACCTCATGCAGCACCGCTTCTCTAACCCTCGCTTGTAAAGATGGTTTCGATATCATGAGGGTTGGTCCTTTTAAGATTGTCTATGAGCTGTTCTATGCTAAAAATTCTTCCCGAGTAGTATTTCACAATACACTAGTCACACCCTACCCTACCTATGTGTGCTTTGTGAATGTATCTTCACCTGATTTTTAGTTCAAGCTATCTTTTTCCATTGTTTCCCCATAGATAAGCCTCATTTCGTCTCTCTCTTTTCCATTTTCCAAGCATGGATGACATTCCGTATTTTGTGGATGGGTTGAAGAAAATCCAAATGAGTATCTTGTAGCCTTCAAGTGTCGTTGTGTTTCTCTCAACTTTCTTACTGAAGACAGATGGTTGTTGGTTCTTCCCACATTTCTAGAGGGTTTAACTCAAGTGTGGTATGAGAAGTAGGCCAAAGACATTTGCCAAAGCTGGCCAAGGTTGACAGCAGTGATGATTGAGTATTGTAGCAAAGAAGAGGAGCCAGAGAATGTGTACTTACAGGTGGCAAACTTGAAGCAATCAGAAGGTGAGACAGTGCATCGATATGTGGATCAAGCGGTCATGCTCCTAGATCATTTAATTGCTATGCAGGAGGACAATGCCAACTGGAATGACTCAGCTTGTGTTCGGCTACCTTGTAGCATGAGCAAGTGACAAATTCCGCCTCAAGCTTAAATGGGAGAATCCAAAAACTATGGTACTAGCCAATAAGATAGCTCAAAAGTTTGATAAAGTTCAGTCTGACCCCACTTCAAAGAAGATGATTGTCCCTCTGCAACCCCCTCAATTCTTGCAACAATAGCCTAGAGGGTCTAACTCCGGGGCATACTCACACCCCCATCAGGGATGTATCCACCGCCTCCACCTCAAATGTATGGTCCTCCCTTAGATGCTTACCCTCAACAGGGTGTATATTCTCACCCTCCACCTCGAAGATTTCCCTAGCCTCGCCCACGAGCCCCCCTCCTTTTTACTCCCTCTGCCCCTCTAGCTAAAGAGGCTCCCCTACAAAAGAACTCAGAGTCAATGACCTAGCCAAGGCCCTGAATGATCTTTGGCTTGAGATGGTGGGCATCAGAAATCAAGCCAACCACCTCCAAGAGACCGTGCTAATGTTGTATGCTACGAATGCCACCATAAGGGTCATTATCGCACAGAATGTCCCAATATTCCAAGGGTGAATCTTCTTAGTGAATCTAGCACTGAGGATTCTGATGTAGAGATCCTTGACCTCAGGAAAAGAAGTCATACCACCTCGGACCCCTTTCCAAACCATGGACCAGGCCGCCCCAGGAAGAAGGTGTCCTTCTTAGAGCCCTCAGATGCTGAGATGGCAGACCCACCAATAGAGAAGACTAAAAGATCTTGTAGGAGTAAGTGGTTGCCCTCGGATTTTCCCATCGGCTCAAGGCAAGAAGACTATTCAGTCGTTCAAGACCTTGCTCATCGTTCTTGGAGCATCACGCTCCCTCAACTAATACCATTAAGCCCTGAGGTGAGATGTGAGCTACAGCAAGGTCTCTCAACAAGGAGGAGCAAGAAAAAGGGAAAGACATGAGAGGTATCTTCTATCTCTGAAGAAATTGATCGGCACCCACATACAATAGATGTCATCATAGATAATTGCCATGTCAAAAGTGTGTGTGTTAATGGGGGAGCTGCATGTAATATCATGGTGCCCCGAATCATGAAGAAATTGAGTTTGAAATGCACAAGGTGTTCCTTCACTCGAATCAAGGTAGCAAATGGTCAATGGCTCACCACCTTGGGAGGATTTGCCCATCAGTGTTAATGTGTTGACCACCACCATCAATTTCTATGTACTAGACATTGAAGATACAGGTAGGAGTTACCCAGCCATACTCGCGAGACTATGGTTGAGAAAGTGTGATGCAGTCAGCTATTGGAAGATAGGACACATGTCTTTTGGTGCTTCTAAGGAGAAGATCCCGGTGCAACTAGGTGCCATGGAACTAGAAGAAGAAGAGAGCAAGACAATGATACTCTCTCATCCTCGGTATTTGAGTCAATGAAAGAATCAGATGGGGGGTTGGAATTCTCAGAGGAGGAAGTTTACATGATGGGGGTGTCTCCGACCCCACCACCTATAGAAAAGGTAATAGCTGTCCTCAACAACTTGAATCTATGCTTTCCCTAGACCTCACTCCAAGTGAGAAAGACGAGTTTCTAGAAATGTTCAAATATTTCCCTGACCTCTTCACAACTAGTTACTGCCACATTCGCCGTGTGATTGCCATAGAGCATAAGATAGAGCTGAAGCCTGATGCAAAGCCTGTGGCTCAGAAGTATAGGAGATTAGGGCCCCTACAGACTGATGCTTTGTGCTCAGAGTTGCAAAAACTTGTAGAAGCTAGGTTTATTGTTTCGGTTCATAATACTGAATGGGATTCACCAGTGGTAGTCACCCCAAAGAAAAACAAGTGGTGGGTCTACATCGATTATAAGAAACTCAATGCAGCCACCAAGAGGAATCATCATCCTCTGCCCTTTCAAGACCTCATTCTTGAGAAGGTAAGTGGTCATGAGATGTATACTTTCTGTGATGGCTACTTTGGGTTTTATCAAATCAGAATTGTCGAAGAAGATGTGCTTAAAACCATATTTGCCACACCTTGGGGGACATTTGCATTCACAGTAATGCTATTTGGCCTCACCAATGCTCCTACTACCATTCAAAGATTTATACAGATGGTGTTTTCTCCTTATTTCGAGGATTTCTTGGAGGTGTTTTTAGATGATTTTTGTATATTCTCATCACTTAAGGAGCACGTCATGAAGGTTAGGTTGGCCTTCCAAAGGGTCAATGATGCAAATGGCAGTCTCAACCCTGAGAAATGCACCATTGGAGCCACTTAAGGGAGGTTACTGGGACATATTGTCTCATTTGAGAGCATCAAGCCTGACCCCAAGAAGGTAGAAGCCATCCTCAAGCTCTCCCCACCAACAACCAAACATCACGTATGCTCATTTATCAATCTAGCAGGATACTATCACTGCTTCATTGATCAATATGCTGCTTTGACACGACCCATGACTATGCTATTAAAAGATGGGGTTGATTTCTTTTGGGATGAGGATTGTGATCATGGGTTTGCACAAATCAAGAATGCTCTAGCTTCAGAACCCATTCTATGCAATCTAGATTGGTCAAAGACTTTCTATATCAATCCACATACTCCTATGCAGTTAAGAGTCACTTCTCCAGCTACGAGTGGCTAGCATACTAGCTCCACACAACAGAGCAGCATGCATAGTAGTAGGGAGAGTGGTGGGAGATGCATGGCACAATGCTTTAGGAGGGATAGTGGTGGGGACAGGGAAGATTCAAATGATGCAGACATGCTAGAGGGTGATGGTACAATCTTCTATGACATCACTAAGATAAGAGGCATCTTGATGGATGCACAGGGGAAGGACATCATGGCCTTCATGCACTCTATAATTGCTAACAACTACATAGATTGCTTCATTCACTACAAAGACCAACCCAAAAAGTTGGATGATAAGACCCTCGTTGTTGTTTGCTCTAGGTCTCCCAATCCCCCTAATGTTCACTTCACAAATAAATGGGCCAAGTGAAAGATTGTTACGATACTTGGCAATAAAAGATTTTCGGTTAGAGGCAGACACTAGCCGAGATTGCCAAGCTCAAGAAAGGTCAACCACCAAGGCACCAGCCCCACATTTGTCACAAGCGTGAGTGCAGGAAAGCAGTGAAGGCAACAAAGGTGGACCCCAGTCTGCAGCACGTGAAGGCATGAAGGATCCAAATGGAGCAATATGGAAGCATTCATTTTTCAGCAAGAGTGTTGAATCATGGGAGGCCCAATTTGTAAGTATCGATCTCAAGTTATATTGTTTATGTAGTTTATTAGGAGGTTGTTTCCTTGTACTAACCCCTCTGCAAATTGTGTTATCTCACATCTTGATATCATGTGGGCAGGCATTCTACTCCTGTCGAGATAGCCTACCACCGCCACCATCGTAGAGGAGATACATGGAGGCACTTTTATGATGATGGGTTGATTACTTTGGAGCAGTATATCTAGGCTACTGGAGCACCCCCCCAGGTATGTAAAAGTAATTAAATAATGTCAATATTGTAAATAAAGATTTGATTTTTCATACATTGATACATGTTGTCCCTTGTTTATAGGGCCTTGCGGCTGATCAAGAGGAAGAATATGAGGGTCATCTAAGCATCCTCTCTCCATGTACCAATGTGTAGCCCTCATATGACATCTTCTTTGCTTTATTCTCCACAAACATTTGGATTTTCCTTTCCTTTCCCTACATGACTCATAGGGAATCTCAATGGATCCCATTTCCCATGTATATAGTTTATTAGGAGGTTGTTTCTTTGTACTAACCCCTCCGCAAATTGTGTCATCTCGCATCTTGATATCGTGTGGGTAGGTATTCTACTCTGTCGAGACAGCCTACCATGGCCACCATCGCAAGGAAGATACATGGAGGCACTTTTATGATGATGGGTTGATTACTTTGGAGAAGTATATTTGGGCTATTGGAGCACCCCCCCAGGTGTTTAAAAGTAATTAAATAATGTCAATATTGTCAGTAAAGATTTGATTTTTCATACATTGATACATGTTGTCCCTTGTTTATAGGGCCTTGCGGCTGATCAGGAGGAAGAATATGAGGGTCATCTAAGCATCCTCTCTCCATGTACCAATGTGTAGCCCTTATATGACATCTTCTTTACTTTATTCTCCACAAACATTTGGATTTTCCTTTCCTTTCCCTACATGACTCATAGGGAATCTCAATGGATCCCATTTCCCATGTATACCTTTGCATACACCAACCTCATGTTTTGTGTATATCTATGGGAGATTGCCTTTGGAATAACGTGTCCCTTATACCATGTAGTATGGTAAACTATTATGCTTCCAAGAGTAGATAGATCCTACCTCCCGTTTTTAAATCTCACTAGCACACAAACCCATGGCATAGCCACATGAATCAAATGACGAGCCATCTGCATCACGTAAGAACTGAGCTCCTCTCACGAAATCTATTTAGCATAAAAATAGGGCTCTGTCTTTAATAGCTTCTCCTTCATCCCTTGCTTCTCCACCATCTGCACCCCCAACACATTCATCATGTCTTCCATTGCCTTCTTCCTAGTAGCCTCCACCAATGCTGAGGGTATCAACACTCAAAGAGAGCCTATAGGCAATTGCCTTCGGCAAAAAATGTCATGGAGGTATGAGATTTAGAAGGTTGTGGACAAACAGTTTGGCTCCTTCAAAAAGTACTGTTTAAAAAAGAGGCATTTAATTTGTAGTTCTTTGATTTCCTAGGGGGATTTTCTAGAATGTCCATAGGGGGAAATGATTAGCCAATTGGGTCCCTTGTTACAATGTTGTTTTCTTTTTCATCACTACAAGACAGAAGATTGGAGTTTTACCATGTATGAGATTAGTGCCGGATCTGGCAGAAGGTCTATTGTGATGTGAGGGACAATTGATATATTGTCTATGCATCATTTAAAAATTCTTGCTTTATGTAATTGGACCAGACGAACGAATTGCATGATGAATGAAATGCACATAGGTTGAGATGTTTGGATTCAGACCGAAATGGATCCCTAAAAATGGAGAAAAAGAGGCGTTGATTCTTGTACATTCGAATAAAATTTAGAGAAGAATACCAAAGATGAGGTAGAGTAGAGGCTAGAGGTTTGCAGAGCAACTACAAGAACATGAGCATGGAAGAGGAGAATAGGATTCCATCATTGAAAGAGGAAATGAATTGAGGATTGATACATTGACATGGGGAAAAAATGAAACGATAACTATCCGGGTGTAGGAGCTACATCCAATGACAATGTTTAATGTAGCCATTGATGGAGTGCTTTAGGAAAGGCTCCTTCACTGCCACCTAGGTGCCCTTCAAAAATAGCTTATGGACAGCTGAGAACTCCTTGTGGGAGGAAGTGAGAGAAACATTTTAGATGGATCAGGAGCTCCATTTTTTATAAACAACCTGACGGCCTTCGAATTCGTCATTCTTATCTTGGACATCCAAATCCACACAAAGAGAGTGCTTCGCATAGAGAGCGTTCAATTTTGTCTCTCCATTGCAGCCTACCATGCAAACTGTAACTTTTGCTCTACTAAACGTAATACAATATTGCCCCATCTTAATGGGATTCATTTAGAAGTGCATCCACGTGAGAGCTTCAAAATCATTCCCCAATACCCTAGGTTGGTTCTACCCATGGGCTGCTACTGCTGAGAAGGAAACCATGGAGAATCATTATGGGAGCGAAGTCTATTGTTGAATTGTAACAACGTGACTCACAATAGAGGATTGACATGGCACATTTGAAAGAGTAGCTTCCTTACCATGGAGGGTGAAGCTCCAAAGGCTCACATCTTTAACTTATTAACTGCAGACACCCCAAAAAAAAGAGAGGACATGTGGCTACTTGGAGGAGAAGAGCCTGCCATGTGTCACAAAGAAGGAGCTCTTGGATAGAAGCTTGGAGGTGGGAGGAGGTGAAAAGACAAGAGGTAGCTTTAGGGGCAAGGAAGAGATAGAAGGTCAATGGAATGGAGGAGATGGAAGGTCACCTTCGGGAGGAAGGAGGAGATCGAAGGTTAATGGAATGAAAGGAGGAGATGGAAGGTCTGAGAGCCATGGGTTAAGACTTTGCCAAATTTTCAAAATCCAATCCAAGTACGTAAGGTGAATTGATTAGCAATTTAAGAATCAAAGATCCACCTTCACATGGGGAGTGGTTGAGGATGGTCATGCATCTTTGTCCGTGCAAAGCACAGGTTTAGTACTCATCTCTCCAATGGTCCTCTCCCAAACCTCTTCTTAATAGAGAAAAAGATAAATATAATTGACTCAATTCTCAAAATCTTTATCCCAATATTGGGTCGTAATTCAAAGATGCTTGTGCACTATTCTATCTCACACAAACAATCAATAGTTGGAAGTTCTTGGACTTTATTCAAAACAGAGTTACTCTCAAACTTCCTTGTGTTTGGTTTAGGCCCCTTGAACTTCTACCCCGCTTTACAAAAAGAACCTAAGCCCGTTATAAAGGAACGACGATTCAATCCACCTAGAGTTTTTATCGAAATAGACTTCTGTTAAACGAAAAGACGAGAAGACAAGAGGGGAATGCAAATGAAATCATACGACGTAGGGAAAACAAACGAATGGAGAAAGGAGTGCACTAGTTTTGTCGTGGAAGAGACCATGTAGAAGGACGCAAGACCTCGTCATAGGTGCTGAATAGCGCTACAGTTCCAAAGCATTCGACGCAAAAGTCATGACGGGTATTTAAGGATACAGATTTCTAGTTCTTGGCAATTGCCAGTCATCTACTTTCTTTGCATTAGTACTGGCTGCAACAACCATGTATGCCACCTCATACAACGAGTGTAAAAAACCTTTAGCAATGCCATCAAACCACCAGAAGACCATGTTGAACGATCGTTGTGAGAGCTCAAACGTGATATGCCACCAACCTAGAGAAGACCCAGATGGAATACTATTGAAGCTCACATGTTGTCCGACCAAAGGAAATATACCCAGGCTGCTAAAGCCAAAAACGAGCTTAAACGTCTTGAGCACATGAAACGAGCTATTGTTTGATGAATTGGGAAGGAAACCAAGTATTGATTAGGTGACTCTTATCATTGAGCTAAGATCTCATGTAAGTCTGTACCGTGTTCTAGTATCCATGAGAATCCGGGTACCCAAAAGAACATGATTACAATGAAGAAAACAAGATACCAAAAGCATGTCGAGTCAAACATAGGTACGCTCAGCCAAGGGTACCAGACCGATATCTCTACACAATAACAGCAACAAATCTCCACTTCATAATTCACACTCTTTGCATAGTTAGAGCCAAGCAGTGACTCGCTTGACCATAAAGTCAAGGGGCTTGACCAGAAACCCAATCAGCTTGTAGGACTTTACGAACAATAAGCTCTCAAACTACCGAAAAAGATTGATAAAACAAATGTGGTATATATGTCATGCACAGGCTAGTCACAAAGATGTAGGGTATATATGAGCCAAAAAAACATAGAAAAGTATGTATACAATTAGGTTGGTGATAACTAAATGTGTGTTGTGCAAAGACAAAAAGTAAGGATTCAACAATCTCTGTCTCTCGCCCAAGCTCTCAAACAAATTTCATGTACGTCCTCATATTTAGATTCAATAGTCTAAAAATAATCAAGACTTACGAGTAGCAGGAAACATTTAGTAATGTCTCCTCTTACAAATGTCAAGCAGAACCGCAAAAACAAGAGCTGGCCATCATACTTTAAAAAGGAACAATACATATACCATGTTGGATGGAAGAAGACTGCAAGAGACTAGATACTCCCAAGATATTGGGCACAACCACGAGTGACGACACTACAACATGTGGTAGAGTGGTCTGATGGCTACTGCAATGGGTGTGAGGTAGTTCTATCACATGGCAAAGGTGTGGTGTAGTCTGCTTAGTCCAACTGATGTGGCATAGACTATGGCGTCGATTGGAGGCGGAACTCAATGTGCAGACTGTGGACTCTGACATCGTAGAGGTAGGCTGCAAAGACAGACCTAGAGAGGCAGGAAACCTCAAGTGCTCAGAGGCAAAAGTGCTGACATGGTGGCACACATGCATCGACGGGGAGCACAGTCAATCAGAGCCATGGACACATGGCGATTGGTGAGGACACTGAATGATAGAGCGAAGAGGACACGGGGGCCATTGACACAGTCAATTTTGCAAAGTGTAGACTGCGCTAAACTACGTGGCATCATAGATGAGATGATGTGGCATGGCATGTTGCAAACCATGCCGAGATGATATGGCAGATGGGGATTTGAAGATGTGGCTTGGTGCAACACAGGTCAATATTTATAATATTATATATATTAAATAGTATACATTATATATAATATAATATAATAATAGATATTATATATAATGTAGAATACATAATATATTATCATATATACAATATATATACATGTAATATCTAAACTATATTTTATATTACAATACATAACATCTTTATTATAAATTATATTATACATTATATAATATATTATATATATTGCACAGATTCAATGATGTGGCATGGCGTGTTGCAAATCACAAAGGGATAATGTGGTGGGCAAGGATTCGAAGACGTGGCTTGGTGCAGCACAAGTCAGTTATAATATTTATAATATTATATATGACATATATAATAATATATTATATATATTATATTATAAAGTATATTATACATTATAATATATATATATATATATAGAGAGAGAGAGAGAGAGTATGATATATATTATATGTTATATATCAAAATATAATATATAATTTTTATAAACATATAATTTATATTATAAATTGTATATTATATATCATATAATGAAAAATATAATTTATAATACAAATGTTATATATTTTAGTTTACATTTTATAAATCATATCATATATCAATATATAATATCTATATTATATATTATATATATCATTTATATAAATGTGATCTGAAATTAAATACATGTGTGTGTGTGTAACGAATATGTATACAAATATAATATTCTATTATATGTAATTTTTTAAATATATAATTTATTATATATTACATATTATATAATGTGTAATATAATCTATAATAAATATGTTATATTTTATAGTATAAAATATATATTATATATTATAAATCATATTATACAAAGATATTGCTCAGGCATAAATGTGGAGATTATGAGAACCATTTCCCCAATTTTCAAAAGCTATGTGCAACAAATGTAGCAACTCTTAGAATGATCGCCACATTTCAAGATGTAGCACTTAATAATTTGTCTTCTAAGGTAGGCTTGGGCAAGGGGCATAGAAAAAGGGGGGAGATCCTTCCTTTATGATAAGGTTCCAAGTAGTCTATTACTATGCTTATCTAGTTAGAGGAGGGGAAGTATTTGAAGCAAATGATGGCAAGGAAAAATCAATCCATTTTGGGAGTTGAGATAGGGAAGCAGTCTCTAGCTATTGTTATGGATAAATTTGACCAATGAAAAAGGCATTAATATGTGTGTGTGTTTGTATGTGTGGCAATAGTATAATAAAATATGGTGTGCATAGGGCCCATGGTTGAGGTGGCAGGGCATGACCATGTGCCACCCTTCCATGTAAGAGGACCCATAACGTGTGTTGTACATAATCCATGGTAGTAATATTATAAAATATTAAGGTGGCATGGCTCCTCCATGTGCCACCCCTCCAGCTAGGTGGTTCCATGCATGCATTTAGTGAGATATGGCTCAAAGTCCATGGGAGAAGTAATATAAAATAGGTGGAGATGGATATTATATTGGGTTATTCCCTCCATATAGGGTAGGCCCATGTGGGGGAGGTATAGAAGGTCCAAGAGTGTAAGTTAAATAATGGGGAAAGTAGGATGAGGTGGCAAGATTCCTTGTGCCAACCCTCCACTTGTTCTCCTAGATGTTTGAATGCATTATAAAATTGGGAAGAGATGAAGGGAGTATCATAGACTTGGGATATGGGGGTTGATATATGTGGAAAAATGTGGCCAAGCATTATCGCACACAATTGAGAGTGCCTAACCACCTGGCGCACATGGGAGACTCTTCCACATACATCATGCATGTGGGAGGATGCATTTATTGGGAGAGACCCCCTCTCTTGGCTATAAAAGGAGGGGGCTATTCCTTGATGAGACACGCTCATTCTTATAAAGCCACCTAGCTAGTACTTTGATATTTCTCCTCATCCTTACTTTCAAATAAAGCATGACCCTCTTCCCTTGATGTCTCCATCTCTACATTCCTCCTCCACCCATGTACATACTCCTCTTTCCCCTCTCCCTCTCCCCTTGTGCCATAGTCTCCCTCTTCTTTCCCTCCCCTCTTAATCCCTTTTCCCCACCCAGGTTAACGCTTCTCCCCTCACGTTCCCTATTCCTCTATGGCCCTCAAGCGTCGCCATACCTATCCTCTAGCCTCTTGTCTTGATTTCTTTTCTGGCTAACAAAAATGGTGTGGCTACTGGCATCGAAATCACAACAACACAAAGCAACTATAGACGTGCCTGGTAGACGCGCAAAATAGCGAGCGCGTCTATAGGCATTGCTCTAGTAGAGAAATTACGGGCGCGTCTATGGGTGCGGCTAAACGTTCGTCTATTTACGCATCAATCACCGCGTTTATTTGCGCGTTAGACTTGAGAAAATACGGGCCCGTCTAACATCCCGTTTATTAGCGCATGTATTTGCGCGTTTATTTGCACGTTTACACTGAGAATCAGACGCGCATTTAGACACATAAATAGACGCAAACCAAAGAATACAGAAAGTGAGATTTTGGTGTACATCATTGCTTTCCAAACATTGCCCATGATTACCAAAGCACATAATTTTTTGCAAGCCCACATATACAAGAATTAAGGGAAATGAGGAGAATGAGACAATATGTAAAATAGTTTTGCCAATATCAATTGTGGGGCTACGGTTCAATCTCATCCTCAATGAGATCAACCCTTGCCAAACTATCTACTTCAAAATCCAAACAAGTGTTTAGATCTACAAATACATTCAACCTACTACTACTTGTGCCACTCATGTGCTCATCAAAATCAAGATCTCCAATGGTAGGCTCGTCCTCATGGGTAATGCCGGCCTCAATATCTATATCTCCTATCTCATGATCATCCTCCTCTCTTGTATCACGGTCATCATCACGTCCATGGCCATGATCATCCTCCATACGCTCCATATTAGTAAATGTACTATACATCACTTTGGAACGTGGCATAATAGGTATGACATGCCACCACCTATTATTATCCACCATTGGTTCATAGACAACCTAATTCAAACACAAATACAATCATGTTACTTTTCTTGCATCAAATATTTAAAAGCGAGTATTTTTATATGTGTGCACAGTACCTGTTCACATTGTTGCGGTAGTATTAGTGTGTCCTTCGTACTTTGCCAAAACTTTGTGGAGTCAATAGTTACAAAGCCACTTGCATGGCGTTTGATTGTTGCATTAGGGCCTATTTCCACCACGTCCTTAAACCACTTTACATCCAAAACATACACAAAGAAGCGTTGAAAGTCAAGCATAATGATATCTTGGATTATGCCACAATAATCATCCATGGCTCCATTGGCTCCCTCAAAGCTAGCAATGACGCCGCAATCTTGTGTGTTTCTCTTATCATCAATCCGTTGTGTTTGAAAATGCTTGCCCTCACACCATATAGCATTGAACATAGTGCACTACACCAAGAAAAAATCAATTAAATAAGCAATCTAAATTATAAAAACCTCCTAACTTATGCATAACATTCTATATACCGACCTTGCTCATGCATCCCCTAGCATACTCCCATTCTTCCATTGTGATATGCATCCCCTCGTCTTTCTCTGCTTTCTCCATTTCATCAAGTAGCCAATCCAGATGAATATCCTTTGGAAGTGCTCTTAGACGCTGAGGGTATGGCACACGAGATCCGTGGTGTGTACGAAAGAGGGCCCTTTCTTCTTGTCTTCTTGCCTTTGTATCCTCGTATCTTATCACCCATCTTTTCATCACATCACTATTAAGCATGCAAAAGAGGTTGATACTATTACGCAACTCCGTGTCTATTACTTTGTTGCGTCCTTTTCCTTGAGGCACAATAGAGGTCATCCTTAGGTCTTCATCATCTCTCCATAGTCGTGGGAGAGAGCTATCCACATCAACAAGAAACTCAGAAATATATACAAGTGACTCTTGTACCAACCAACCCTCGGCCATGCTACCTTCGGGTCTTGCATTTTGTCTCACGAAGCCCTTCAACATCTTCATGAAGCGCTCGAGGAAGAACAACCATCGTGCATGTATAGTACCGCATATAGCAATCTCATCCACCAAATGTACTATGAGATGTAGTTGGCTTGTGAGAATAGAACGTGGAAATGTCTCCTCCACTAAACAAACCGCCTCCATTGACATAACTCGAGCATTCTCAAGCGTGGTGGGATCTATTTCCTTTGAGCTCACATACCTCACAAGCTCACCCATCTTGTAAATACAATCTTTCACGTCCTTTGTGCACTACGTGAAATGCTAGTAGGTAGTATGAACTGAACCCGCGAGGAGGTGGTTGATTAGTTGCTTATAGCTATTTACTCACAAATTTGAAAGGAAAAAGATATTATGCATATAAAATACTTACTTGGAGCATCTTGTGCCAATCATGAGATTTCAAGCCATATAATTGCTCTACACCTCTTTTCTTGCTCTTTGTAAAGGCTCCCTTCAAACACCTCATGCATCCAGTGGGAGTACGAATTGTAGTAATAGCGCGCTTCACCGTTGCCATCTCTAGCTTTGATAACATCCACGGTGCACGAGGTAAAAAAACACGCCCATTTGGTCTCTCTTGAGGCCAAGCTTCACGCATCCTCCCTGTGGTACGTAGATCCTCCCTTATGCCTGCCGAATCTCGTGTCCCATTCAAATGCTCCCAAATGGTAGATGCCACATTCTTGAAGATATGCATGGGATCGAGCAGGTGAATTGATCTTGAGGTGGGACCAATATGGTAAACGATAAAAGATGGAGTATCTAAACAAAATAAAGTGTTAGCGTGCAATCTTCACTTTCAACCAATATAGCCAATAGTTACAAATCCTTACCGGCGGCTCATGCCAAGTGGTGGAGGAGTCGTGGAACCGTCCCAAATTCTCATCCAATCTCTCGCGGTGAGTGATTGTGGGAGGACTTCATTCCAAGGGGAAACATATCTAGGATGATCAGGTGGGAGAAATCGATGGTGATTCTCATAGATGACCTTATTCAATGCGTCTGCCCGTGACGCAACTAGCGAAGGATCACAAACAGAACATGCATGGTAACCCGATGTAGTGAGACCTAAAACAATAGATGCAATTAAGAGTGGAAGGTGGGTTTAGGGTTCCACGTCCTTGCCTATTCATAAGTAAAAAATGCAATGCTTACCTGAACACTCGCCATAGCCTGGGAAGTCATGCATCGTCCACATCAAGACTGCTTTGCAGTTGAAGTCTCGTGACGAGGGAGGCCTGCTCACATCATGCACCTCGATACCTCTCCAAAGTATCTCTAGCTCATCAATCAAAGGCTCCAAATAAACATCAGGGTTTTTGACTTTATGTTTCCCTGGAATTAGAAGGGACAGCATGACATGTCCTTTCTTAATAGCCATAGAGGGTGGAAGATTGTAATTCACCAATACCACTGGCCATACACTGTAAGACGTGCTTTTGAGACCAAATGGGTTCACACCGTCCATACCCAATCCAAGTCTCAAGCTCCTAGGTTCTTCCTTGAAGCTTGGCCATGTGTCTTCAATATGCTTCCACGCAGGAGAGTCCGCGGGAGTTCTCCACTTGCCATCGGTTGATCGATGGGAGGAATGCCATGACATGAGCTCTGCAATAGATTTGCACTTGAACATATGTTGGATGCGAGGGATTATGGGAAAATGTCGCAATACCTTACGAGGCACGTCCAAGGTTTTGAGATCAGCTCTATATCTTGCCTCTCCACAAGTAGGACACTCTCTTGCATCCTTATGTAGTCCACGAAACAAAATGCAATCGTTGACACATGCATGGATGCGCTTGTAATCTAATCCTCCAAGAGAGGTCACATGTTGCCTTGCCATATCTCTTGAGGTCGGTAATTTATTCTCCCTTGGAAGCATTTTACACAATAGCCTGCACGTGAAGACCATAAATGAGGAAAAGCATTCGAGTAATTGACCCACTAGCATAATTCACCATGTTTGCAAAATCGACTTTAAAGCTTACTCGAGTAATGCATTCAAACTTGCATTGCTCCATCCATAGATGGTTTGCAAGTTTAGTAACTCAAGAGAGGCACGTAGAACAGAGAATGTGCACCCCTCAAACAGTGGAGTCGATGCTGCGGTAAAAAGATCATCCTGCTCCATGCTATTATCCCTCCCTTGACGGACATATAAATCCCGCACCATATCATCAAACACCTCCTCCTCCACGGCTTCATGAGGTAATGGTGGAGGGCTACTATCACCATCACTCCATGCATCCGTAACGGTCCCTCCTGAAGATCCCACCTCATATCGCCGACGCTTCGCCTCCTCACGACGGGCATAGGGTAACATGTGCGGGTGTGGCACTGCATCCTGTATCAAATTAAAACGGGATCATTATAACTCAAACATATGAACACCCATAGGTATCTCAATCAACCTTAACTTACAAATCCTTACCCTGTTTACGGTCACATCCCATTCTCCATACTTTGAGATATGATTGAGCGTAATCCTGCGTGCACGATACATGTTTCCTTGACATCGATCACACAGACATTTGATTTTTTGCTCCAACCACATTTCGCGATGGTGGATACGGAGGGATTCATCCTCACTGGAGCTGCTTACAACCCACCAAATTTGCTCTTCTTCAAATGCTTAACTAAAAAACTCTGTGTTGCGTCTATCGCTGCGTCTATCATCGCGTTTAATGTCGCGTCTAACTGCGCGTCTAAACGCCCGTCTACTCTAGACGCATCTACTCTGTGTATTCAGACGCGACTATAGACGCGCTAATAGACGCGACTATAGACGCGACTTTTAAACCTGCTTTTCGGCGTGCCGCTCGCTTTGCTTTTCTTTTGACTACTTAAACTTCGCGAGTGGCTTTCTTCCTTCTTTATTAGCAGTTCTATAGATTCGAAGCTTAAGAGAGAGCCTCCCATACACAGTTCCAAGCTTTCACTCAAGACAAAGGCACCGTACCTACACAGCTTGCTTCCAAGCCTAAAGAAGAGGAGGAGTACGAACAAGGAGAAGAAACAAGTTTGGAAAAGAAAGATCCTTCCATACCTTTTTCCAAGTAAGTCCTTTTGAAGTTGTTCTTGCTTGCTCTTTCCAGTTTTGTACTTTCTCGCATCCACGAAACGCAGCATCTAGGTATGAGCGACACGTTCTTTTGTCGGGCGAAACGTCCTTTTTGACTTTTTAGTATTCTCGACTGTCGGAGCGCGTGTATAGAGGCATTTGAGGGCGTGTCTAAACGCGCGTCTACAGACGCGTCTATATGCGTGTCTGGCTTGTTACAGACACACACAGACACGTATATAGATGCTCACACAGACGCTCTCTGTTAAACGGAGTTTTAAACGAATTGTGAGATGCGCTGTTAGACGGATGTTTGGACGGACTGTTAGACGCGGTGGTAGACGCGCTTTTTAACGCACTGTTAGACGGATTGATGAACGGACTATTAGACGCGCTTATAGACGCGAAGATTAGACGGGTCTATAGACGTGCTCTAACAGAGCCTCTTTTTTTTTTTCCCCTTTCTTCTCAGCATGTATAGTAATAGATTTGTTTATTTTTTTCCAGTTTAACATGTGGGGAGGAAGTGCTTCTAGCTCACTTGATCCGCGTGAATCGATATGGAAGGATTTATATAACATTTTAGGGCACCCTCCTAGTCCTGCAGAGTTATATGGGTACATGACGGGTACCCTTAACACTCCCCAGGAGTCGGCACTACAGACTCTGAGCCACCCCACACCGCCTGAGATCACCCCAGCGGAGTCCGCACAGCCGTCTTATGCCCCGTCTTATGCCCCTTCCCCCGTACTGTCTTATGCCCCTTCCCCCATGCCGTCTTATGTCCCTTCTGCCATCCCGTCTTATGCCCCTTCCCCCATGCCGTCAGGAGGTCCTTCTGCCTCGGCGAGCCGTCGACGTACTCCCCAGCCGTCGAGACTCGGTTCTCCAGCTACGAGTGGTCAGCGTAGTCCCGTGCAGTCCCCAGCTACGAGTGGCCAGCGTACGAGCTCGACACAACAGGGTGGCAGGCGTAGTAGCAGGGAGAGCGGTGGCGGATGCATGGCACAGTGCTTTGGGCCATGTGGTGGTGAGGAGGATGATGATTCAGATGATTTGGACGTGCCTCTAGGTGATGGTACGATTTATTATGACATCACTCAGATAAGAGGCATCTTGATGGATGCGCGGGGGAAGGACATCATGGCCTTCATGCGCTCTGTAATTGCTAACAATTACAGAGATTGCTTTATCCACTATAAAGACCACCCAAAGAGGTTGGCTGATGAGACCCTCGCTACTGTTGTTCGCTCAGGTATCCTAACCCCCCCAATCGCCAGTTCACATATAAATGGGGAAAGTCAAAGATTGTTACGATACTTAGCAATAAAAGATCTTCCCTTAAGAGGCAGGCACTAGCGGAGCTTGCCACACTTGAGGCAGGTCAACCTCCAAGGGGCCCGCCCCACACCGCTCAGAAGCGTGAGTGGAAGAAGGAGAAGGCAATGAAGTCAGCGAGGGAGGAGCCCAGTCTGCAGCACGTGGAGGCACGGAGGATCCAAATGGAGGAGTACAGGAGCGCGCATTTTGGAGCAGGGGGTGTTGAATCATGGGAGGCCCAATTTGTAAGTATCGATCTCAAATTATATTGCTTATGTAGTTTATTAGGAGGTTGGTTGTTTCTTTGTACTAATCCCTCCACAAAGTGTATCGCGGTCATGCAGCTTGAGATCGTGGGCAGATACCCTACTCCAGTGGAGACAGCCTACCACCGCCACCATCGCAGAGGAGATACATGGAGGCACTTCTATGATGACGGGTGGATTACTGAGGAGCAGTATACCCGAGCTACTGGACAGGCCCCCCAGGTATTTGAAAGTAATTAAATAATGCCAAAATTATAAGTAAAGATTTGATTTTTCATACATTGATATATGTTGTCCCTTGTTTACAGGCTGCCCCTGCACAAGACGACGAGGAAGATGAGGAAGGAGGTGCAGAAGGGAGCGCAGAAGGCAGCGCAGAAGGGAGCATGGAAGGCAGCGAGGATTAGTCGTAGAAGTAGTGCTACTATTCTTTTTTGTACTTAAAGCCATTGGCTTGGCTTCGTGCCTCTTGTATATAGACTCCTCTTATTTTTTGTACTTGAAGCCACATGACATGGCTTAGCTTCCTTATTTTTTGTACTTGGAGCCACATGACGTGGCTTAGCTTGGTGCTATATGTATATACAAGCACTTTTTGAGCTTTCAATTTTATTGCATTTTGGAGTTGTAATATTTTATTTGGAATTGTAATTAAAATGCGGTTGGCTGTAAGAATTGAATTACAGAATGTGGATATGGGATTCTTGTAACTATATAGCATACACAACATACACAGTATTCTGTAAAATTTAAAAAAAAAAAAGGCGCGTCTATCAGTGCGTTTAAAAACGCGTTTATTTTCGCGTCTGTCTGTTCGACTTGCGTCTATACGTGCATCTATCAAAGCGTTTATAAGCACGTCTATTTACGTGTGTGTGTGCGTGTCTATACGCGCGTAAGTCTGATATAAAGACGCGCAATTAGACGCGGGTCTCTTGACGCGCAAATAGACGCGCCCGTAAGTTTTTTATTTAGTTCATGAAATGCGTCTGTGCATGAGTCTATGGGTGCTTTGTCTTGTTGTGAATCTCCATGGTTGGTGGTGTAAAATATGTTACTCCTATGACTGGATGCGGCTCTGAGGCCTCTTCCGTGTGTAGTTCTCTACTTTTGCACCTCCAAACTGCGTGCCTTCCCTGTCTCTACGGCTGCAAAACCTCTCTGCTTCTACAAAACATCTATGCTTCCTCCGAGTTCCTACGTGCGCATCTGTGTGTCTACCATGTACACGTGCACACATCGCGGATAGATCGCGATGACTTTCTAGTCTCCTGCGTCTTCTGGTCGTGGACAGTTTTTCTGGGTTTCTACAAAACTGTAACAAATCCTGCGCCCCCCTCTATTCTCTTCTTCTTCCTCTCCTTCTCTTTCTCTTTCTCTTCTCCTTCTCCTCTCCTCTCCTCTCTTTTTATTAAAGAGTGGGGTTTTAACCCAAGACCTTCCCCTTCACAAAAGGGAGACTTATCATTGGGCCAACAAGTAGGAAATGATGAAAATATAATGATTTTTGCTTATATATTGAAATCTCGGGAACTATAACTCTCTAACCGTGGGGAGTTTCCTCTTGCTGTAAAAAGCAAAAGTATTTCATTTCATGTGCTCTATTCACATCTCCTACTAGATCGCCGATTTCAAACTTTTCCAAGTTCACTTCACGGATCCATGCCACACCAGGAGGGTGGATATTTATGTCACTTCTCGATGAGTTTAAGGATTTGGTGCCTGGTCCTCCATGCCTTATGGCTACCAATGGGTGTGATCTCTTTCTCGATCTTCATGTCGATCTGCAACATTTGATTGTACAGTGCATTGCTCAAGGCGACGACGGGTGGGATGATACACTGTGGATGATTCAAGGTGAAGAACTAGTGATATGCTGGGAGAACTTTGATTTTAATTCTACTCATTGTGCGGTGATCGAGCTACTTGCTGCTTCAAAGGTAATTAAAAGGGGTCCTTCTTTGAAGGTTGGGATGCTCCCCAAGCGTGGGGGAAGATTTGGCGCATTTGTGTATTAATTCTTGTGGATAAGCTCATCTTGAATGGTTTATTCTCAATCTCACTACAAAGGTTTCTAGGCCTCAGCTATGGTTGGTAATGTTTCGACCAAGGAATCCATTTGTGCCTAATCAACCTTTTGTGCCTCATTTTGAGCTTCAAGTTGTAATTCTTTTTTGTCTAAAGATAAACTATCAGCAAAGGATTGCAAGTTTATTTGGTGCTGAATGTTTGGCTCAAGTATTGAATTCTCCCCACCCTCTCCTTCTACCTATCATGGACTACCAAGAAACTTGGGATGTCCGTATTTTAGTCTTGGTGTGATGACATCTTGGATCCTTCAATTTGATGGAGCTTACAAACTTTCAACCAATGCTGTTGGCCTGGGTGTGAAGCTCACTTCAGTAGGTGGTGAGGAGTATTGTTATAGCAAGTTTGCACCTGCAAGTACATGCCATCAAGCTAAGTACTCGGCACTCATTTTTGGGCTACAAAAGGCACAAGAACATCACGTCAAGATTCAACTAGTGTGTGAACAAGTTAGTGGAAGGTGGAAGGTGCAGAGCAAAGGCTTGGTTCTATGACATCAACAAGCATTGGAACTTTGCAACCAATTTGAAGAGGTAAAAATTCAGCATATCCCTCGAGCTCAAAATCTAGTTGTTGATTTCTTGGCACATGAAGCTTGTACTTCAATCACGCATGATGCGAGTGGAAGCACCACCCCAAAAAGCCACAAGCCACGAAGGAGGGTGATCATTTGTAAGGAATGCAAAGGTTGTGGTCATCATGAAACTATGTGTTAGGCATATTTGATACGAGTTTATCGGCCTCAGAAGATCATCAGAAAGGTCCTCAAGGACATTGCTCAAAAGAAGGATGCCAATTTGAAGAGGTAAAAATTCAGCATATCCCTCGAGCTCAAAATCTAGTTGTTGATTTCTTGGCACATGAAGCTTGTACTTCAATCATGCATGATGCGAGTGGAAGCACCACCCCAAAATGCCACAAGCCACGAAGGAGGGTGATCATTTGTAAGGAATGCAAAGGTTGTGGTCATCATGAAACTATGTGTTAGGCATATTTGATATGAGTTTATCGGCCTCAGAAGATCATCAGAAAGGTCCTCAAGGACATTGCTCAAAAGAAGGATGCCAGACCGCACACCCCTTGAAGAAATAGCATGGCGACTTCAAGAACTGGAAGAAGTTGAAGGTGATGTGCAAGCTCTCCAACTATTGACATTTGTCATGGAATTCTTGTTTGCCTTGATGAGCAACCTCATGCAGCACCGCGTCTCTAAACCTCGCTTGTAAAGATGGTTTCGATATCATGAGGGTTGCTCCTTTTAAGATTGTCTATGAGCTAAAGATAAACTATCAGCAAAGGATTGCAAGTTTATTTGGTGCTGAATGTTTGGCTCAAGTATTGAATTCTCCCCACCCTCTCCTTCTACCTATCATGGACTACCGAGAAACTTAGGATGTCTAAATTTCAGTCTTGGTGTGATGACATCTTGGATCCTTTAATTTGATTGAGATTACAAACCTTCGACCAAGGCTACTGGCGTGGGTCTCGGGGGGGTCACTATGCATAAACCCTCTATATCACGTGCGTTCAAGGCCTATATTTAAAATCCCTTATATGTAAATTTTTCATTAATAAAATGTACCCCTTTTCTATACAAATCTGTAAATTTTTTCCAAAACTATTTAAAATATTCCCTTATGTATATTTATTTCTGTAAATTTTAGAAATAAAAAATATCCTTGTGTTGAACTCAAGTGATAGGGTTACATATGATGAGTGACCCCCCGAGGCGTGGGTATGAAGCTCACTTCACCCGATGGTGAGTATTGTTATAGCAAGTCTACACTGCAAGTACTTGCGACCAAGCTGAGTACTCGGCACTCATTTTTGGGCTACAAAAGGCACAAGGGCATCACATCAAGCAACTTGAGGTGCAAGGAGATTCTCAACTCGTGTGTGAACAAGTTAGTGGAAGGTGGAAGGTGCAGAGCAAAGGCTAAGCATTGGAACTTTGCAACCAATTTGAAGAGGTAAAAATTCAGCATATCCCTCAAGCTCAAAATAAAGTTGCTGATTTCTTGGCATGTGAAGCTTGTACTTCAATCACGCATGACGCGAGTGCAAGCACCACCCTAACAAAGCTGCAAGCCATGAAGGAGGGTGATCATTTGTAAGGAATGCAAAGGTTTTGTTCATCATGAAACTAAGTGTTGAGCATATTTGATATGAGTTTACCAACTTCGGAAGATCATCAGAAAGGTCCTCAAGGACATTGCTCAAATGAAGGATGCTAGACTGCACACCCCTTGAAGAAATAGCATGGCAATTACAAGAACTAGAAGAAGCTGAAGGTGATGTGCAAGCTCTCCAACTGTTGACATTTGTCATGGCATTCTTGTTTGCCTTGATGAACAACCTCATGTAGCGCCTTGTCTCTAACCCTCGCTTGTAAAGATGGATGTGATATCATGAGGGTTGGTCCTTTTAAGATTGTCTATGTGTTATTCTATGCTAAAGATTCTTCCCATGTAGCATTTCATAATACACCAATCACACCCTACCTAGCCTATGTGTACTTTGTGGATGTACTTCACCTGATTTTTAGTTCAAGCTTCCCCTTTCCATTGTTTGCCAATAGATAAGCCTGATTTCATCTCTCTCTTTTCCATTTTCCAAGCATGGCAGACATTCCTATGTTCTGTGGATGGGTGGAAGAAAATCCAAGTGAGTATCTTGTGGCCTTTAAGCGCTGTTGTGTTTCTCTCAACTTTCTTACTAAAGATAGATGGTTGTTGGTTCTTCCCACATTCTTAGATGATTTTGCCAAAGTGTGGTAGAAGAGACAGACTGATTAAGTTCAAGAAAGCTGGCCCCGTTTCATTGCAGCATTAGTCGAGTATTTTGGCAAAGAAGAGGAGCCCGAGAATGTTCATATGTTGTTGATAGCGAGGTTGAGGAAAGAAGAAGGAGAGACAGCGCATTGATATGTGGATCAAGCGGCTGGGCTCTTGGATTTTCTAGTAGCTACACATCCAGATAATGAGGGGTTTGTTGCCGGAATGACTCAGCATGTGTTGAACTATATGGTGTCTTGTTCAACTGATGAGTTTCGTCTGAATTGGGAGGACCCAAAGACCATGGAGCATGCAAAGGCAATTGCAGTGAAGTTTGATAGAATGTCTAGTGATTTAGTCATCATTCCTCCTTTCCCTTTTGCAATGACAATCAAGGTGTCTCATGGTGGATCCATCTTAGCAAAACCTCTTCCTCCCCCATCTTCTCCCCCTCCTTTGCAATATGTATCCCCTACCCCTATTGATGTACCTTCAACTCATAATATTGTGAAGATTATTGATGAACTCCGCATTGAATTGATGGAATTAAAAAGAAAGGCTACTCTTGCTCCACATGATAAGTCCCAGGGTTGGTTTGTCACGGTTGCAATCAAAAGGGGCACCACCACTCAGAGTGTCCAAATGTTCCTCAAGTGCATCTCATGGAGACTTCCAGATCAGTTACTAGGGATTCAGATAATGATGAGATTGAATGTGGAAATGATAGTGAATCAATTCCCTCTGAAAGCTGTAGTGAATTCGCAAATGATAATGAGCCATATGGACTTCACATACCCTACCAGATTGCATTGAATCCTTCAGGTTCTCTTTCTCCTCCTTTGGATTTTTCTTATGATAAAGAATTCGAGGGTCTTGATGGACTGTTCGATGATGAAAGCATCAATGAGCTCGAAGTCTTAACAGTAGGGGCGGACAACAGTGAAATCCACACCCCTCCTTCTCCCCTTGATGTTGTGAGTCTCTTGGAACCTGATGTGATTATATGTGGTGATAGCATGGTAGAGATGTTTGAAATGTGCTCAGAAGATGCTTTGATGGATATTAAAGAGCAATGCAGCCAACTATCAGCTGAGCTTATTGATGGGAAAGTCATGGTGTCAGATGAAGTGTTGAGTAGTAAGGATGAAGTTGAAGCCAAGAAGTTGATGGATGTGATGCATGTTGAAAAGTTCTTGATGGTATCTCTTGATGATTTCACAAGGTATGATCCCATGATTGATTTGGAAAGGAGCTCCAAAACATTCCTGCAAGAGTCAATGTGGGATGGTGTTTTCTATCAAATGATAGATTTCCCTCCATATGGGGGGGAGTATGTTTTGGAGGTCCTTCCATCCCAAATTGGTTGGAGTGACTCACTCTTGTGTGCTTTGATGCAACATTAGGGTTTTGTGGCCCTTTTGAGTAGTAACCGATTTGTATTTGATCTAGGGTGTGAGGAGATGGCAGTGACACCACAGATTGTTTTTTATTAAGGAAAGTATAATGGTAAATGAACACAGACTCTTGGATCTCTTGAGGTCCAAGATCATTTCCAGAAACCACATGAGAGCAAGGTGTTCAACAAAAGGGTTCTCCAGCTTTTCCTTGTTGTGTTTTTTTCCCAGGCATGAAATGCTGTGCATTCTCTGCCTTGGGGGGGAACTATTATGGATAAATTTGACCAATGAAAAAGCCATTAATATGTGTGTGTGTTTGTATGTGTGGCAATAGTATAATAAAATATGGTGTACATAGGGCTTAGGGTTGAGGTGGCAGGGCATGACCATGTGCCACCCTTCCATGTAAGAGGACCCATAAGGTGTGTTGTACATAATCCATGGTAGTAATATTATAAAATGTTAAGGTGGCATGGCTCCTCCATGTGCCACCCCTCCACCTAGGCGGTCCCATGCCTGCATTTAGTGAGATATGGCTCAAAGTCCATTGGAGAAGTAATATAAAATAGGTGGAGATGGATATTATATTGGGTTATTCCCTCCATATAGGATAGGCCAATGTGGGAAAGGTATAGAAGGTCCAAGAGTGCAGGTTAGATAATGGGGAAAGTAGGATGAGGTGACAAGATTCCTTGTGCCAACCCTCCACTTGTCCTCCTAGATGTTTGAATGTATTATAAAATTGGGAAGAGACCAAGGGAGTATCATAGAATTGGGATATGGGAGTTGATATATGTGGAAAAATGTGGCCAAGCGTTATCACACACAATTGAGAGTGCGTAACTGCCTAGTCCACATGGGAGACTCTTCCACACACACCATGCATGTGGGAGGATGCATTTATTGGGAGAGACCCCCTCTCTTGGCTATAAAAGGAGGGGGCTATTCCTTGATGAGACACGCTCATTCTTGTAAAGCCACCTAGCTAGTACTTTGATATTTCCCCTCATCCTTACTTTCAAATAAAGCATGACCCTCTTCCCTTGATGTCTCTATCTCTACATTCCTCCTCCACCCATGTACATACTCCTCTTTCCCCTCTCCCTCTCCCCTTGTGCCATAGTCTCCCTCTTCTTTCCCTCCCCTCTTAATCCCTTTTCCCCATCTAGGTTAATGCTTCTCCCCTCATGTTCTCTATTCCTCTATGTCCCTCGAGCATCGCCATACCTATCCTCTAGCCTCTTGTCTTGATTTCTTTTTTGGCTAACACTATGGATGAAAAGAACCCTTGGGGAGTAGTTATGTTTCTTTTGTGAAAAGATTGTGTCACGGATCATTTCTATTCCAACCTTTCCTTTATATAGCAATGGAGATAAAATGAGGATTGGGGGAGGGAACAGACCTACCAATGATGCCATTGATCATGATGGTGAGGTGTGGAGGAGAGGGTGCATAGAGGAATTAATTAGCGTAGGGGTCAGACCCCATGGTGAAGGGAGGGCATAAGGCCTATGATTGCCCCACAATTGTTATTGTTGTTGCTTCTCCAAAGGAAGAATTAGGGGAGAGAACTATGATTCCATTGATCATGCAAATAGATAGACGTATGCATACACATGTGAGAGTGTGTCGACACCTAGGTATGTTTGCTTTTCTAGGCATTGTGTGTCTTTATGTGTGTGCATGTAGATAGAGGTATACACACTCTATAGTGTGAGTTTCTCCTATTCCGTCAAAGGAGGGAAGTTAGAGGGTATAAACATAAGAATATGGGTAGAAAGTAGTGATTTGATCACAAATGGGGGTAGGTCTTAGAGTTGACACATGTATGTCATGAAAGAATAAGTCTAACATAGAGTTAACACATGTAAGAATGTGGTACTTATCCAGTTTGAGAATTCCTTTAAAATCATTTATTCCTTGAAATTAAAAAATCCCTAAGATCCCAACCTCGAGACCTAGTGGAGTGGGTCACAACAACACAAAGCATCCATAGATGTGCACACAAGTGCATTTCCTTAGCTAAAAAAGAAACTAATGAGCACATCTATTTGTGCGTCTATTAGCACTTCTATAGACGTGTCTATATAACAGACAGACACACATATAGATGCGCTATTAGACGCTCTGTAGAAATTAAAAACAACAGAAAGATGCATTTATAGATGCAAGATTTAAAAAAAACAAGAATTTTGTGGGGCTGAACAGAATGATGTGTATGCTGTGTGGTTACAAGAATCCCATTTCCACAATGTGCAATTCAATTCTTACAGCCAACTACATTTTAATAATCATGATCAAGATTTTAATTCAAGGAAAGACTTTTACTCAAGTGCAAAGCAAGAGAAAGCTCTCTCAAGGTAAAAGTGCTTCCCCCCAGGGAACATAGTGCACTACACCAAGAAAAAAGCAATAAAATAAGCAATCTAAATTATTGAAAGCTCATAACTTATGCATAACATTCTATATACCGACCTTGCTCATGCATCCCCTAGCATACTTCCATTCTTCCATTGTGATATGCATCCCCTCATCTTTCTCTGCTTTCTCCATTTCATCAAGTAGCCAATCCACATGAATATCCTTTGGAAGTGCTCTTAGATACTGAGGATATGGCACATGAGATCCGTGGTGTGTACGAAAGAGAGCCCTTTCTTCTTGTCTTCTTGCCTTTGCATCCTCGTATTTTGTCACCCATCTTTTCATCACATCACTATTAAGTAGGCAAAAGAGGTTCATACTATTATGCAACTCCGTGTCTATTACTTTGTTGCGTCCTTTACCTTGAGGCACAATAGAGGTCAGCCTTAGGTCTTCATCATCTCTCCATAGTCGTGGGAGAGAGCTATCCACATCAACAAGAAACTCAGAAATATATACAAGTGACTCTTGTACCAACAAACTCTCGACCATGCTACCTTCGGGTCTTGCATTTTGTCTCACAAAGCCCTTCAAGGTCTTCATGAAATGCTTGTAAAAGAACAACCATCGTGCATGTATAGTACTGCATATAGCAATCTCATCCACTAAATGCACTATGAGATGTAGTTGGCTTGTGAGAATAGAACGTGGAAATGTCTCCTCCACAAAACAAACCACCTCCACTGACATAACCCGAGCATTCTCAAGCGTGGTGGGATCTATTTCCTTTGAGCTCACATACCTAGAAATGAAAAAGTACAGCATATTAGCAATATGCATTCAAACTTGCATGGAGCATTGATACGCATCATATTTTGTATCATGTAAAGTACCTCACAAGCTCGCCCATCTTGTAAATATAATATTTCATGTCCTTGGATGCACTACATGAAATGCTAGTAGGTAGTATGAACTGAACCCATGAGGAGGTGGTTGATTAGTTGCTTATAACTATTCACTCACAAATTTGAAAGGAAAAAGATATTATGCACATAAAATACTTACTTGGAGCATCTTGTGCCAATCATGAGATTTCAAGCCATATAATTGCTCTATACCTCTTTTCTTACTCTTTGTAAAGGCTCCCTTCAAACACCTCATGCATCCAGTGGGAGTACGAATTGTAGTAATAGCACACTTCACCATCACCATCTCTAGATTTGATAACATCCACGGTGCACGAGGTTTTAAAAAACACCCATTTGGTCTCTCTTGAGACCAAGCTTCACGCATCCTCCCTTGTGTACGTAGATCCTTCCTTATGCCTGCCGAATCTCGTGTCCCATTCAAATGCTCCCAAATGGTACATGCCACATTCTTGAAGATATGCATGGGATCAAGCAGGTGATTGATCTTGAGGTGGGACCAATATGGTAAACGATAAAAGATGGAGTATCTAAACAAAATAAAGTGTTAGCGGGCAATCTTTACTTCCAGCCAATATAGCCAATCTTTACTTCCAGCCAATAGTTACAAACCCTTACCGGCTCATGCCAAGTGGTGGAGTCATGGAACCGTCCGAAATTCTCATCCAATCTCCCGCAGTGAGTGATTGTGGGAGGACTTCATTCCAAGGGGCAACATATCTAGGATGATCAGGTGGGAGAAATCGATGGTGATTCTCATAGATGACCTTATTCAATGCATCTGCGTGTGAGGCAACTAGCGAAGGACCACAAACAGTACATGCATGGTAACCCGATGTAGTGAGACCTGAATCATAGATGCAATTAAGATTTGAAGGTGGGTTTAGGGTGCCACATCCTTTGCCTATTCATAATTAGAAATGCAATGCTTACCTGAACACTCGCCATAGCCTGGGAAGTCATGCATCATCCACATCAAGACTACTTTGCAATTGAAGTCTCATGATGAGGGAGCCCTGCTCACATCATGCACCTTGATACCTCTCCAAAGTATCTCTAGCTCGTCAATCAAAGGCTCCAAATAAACATCAGGGTTTTTGACTTTATGTTTCCTTGGAATTAGAAGGGACAGCATAACATGTCCTTTCTTAATAGCCATAGAGGGTGGAAGATTGTAATTCACCAATACCACTGGCCATACACTATAAGACATGCTTTTGAGACCAAATGGGTTCGCACCGTCCATACCCAATCCAAGTCTCAAGCTCCTAGATTCTTCCTTGAAGCTTGGCCATGTGTCTTTAATATGCTTCCACATAGGAGAGTCCGTAGGAGTTCTCCACTTGCCATCGGTTGATCGATGGTAGAAATGCCATGACATGAGCTCTACAATAGATTTGCACTTGAACATATGTTGGATGCGAGGGATTATGGGAAAATGTCGCAATACCTTACGAGGCACGTCCAAGGTTTTGAGATCTGCTCTATATCTTGCCTCTCCACAAGTAGGACACTCTCTTGCATCCTTATGTAGTCCACAAAACAAAACACAATCGTTGAAACATGCATGGATGCGCTTGTAATCTAATCCTCCAAGAGAGGTCACATGTTGCCATATCTCTTGAGGTCGGTAGTTTATTCTCCCTTGGAAGCATTTTACACAATATCCTGCACGTGAAGACCATAAATAAGGAAAAGCATTCGAGTAATTGACCCACTAGCATAATTCACCATGTTTGCAAAATAGACTTTAAAGCTTACTTGAGTAATGCATTCAAACTTGCATTGCTCCATCCATAGATGGTTTGCAAGTTTAGTAACTCAAGGGAGGCACGTAGAATAGAGAATGTGCACCCCTCAAATAGTGGAGTCGATGCTGTAGTAAAAAGATCATCCTACTCCATGCTATCATCCCTCCCTTGATGGACATATAAATCCCGCACCATATCATCAAACACGTCCTCCTCCACGGCTTCATGAGGTAATGGCGGAGGGCTACTATCATCATCACTCCATGCATCCATAATGGTCCCTCTTGAAGATCCCACCTCATATCACCGATGCTTCACCTCCTCACGGTGAGCATAGGGCAACATATGCGGGTGTGGCACTGCATCCTATATCAAATTAAAACGGAATCATGACTCAAACATATGAACACCCATAGGTATCTCAATCAACCTTAAATTACAAACCCTTACCCCGTTTACAGTCGCATCCCATTCTCCATACTTTGAGATATGATTGAGTGTAATCCTATGTGCATGATACGTTTCCTCGACATAGATCACACATACATTTGATTTTTTACTCCAATCACATTTCGCAATGGTGGATACGGAGGGATTCATCCTCACTGGAGCTACTTGTTGAAGATGAAGACATCCTACAAACAAACAACCCACCAAATTTGCTCTTCTTTAAATGTCTAATTTAAACTTTGTGGCATGTCTAAAGGCGCGTCTAAAAGCACTTCTACAGTCGCGTCTAAATGCATGTCTAAAGGTGCGTCTACTCTGTGTATTTAGATGCACCTATAGACACGCCATTAGATGCGATTATAGACGCAGCTTTTTAACCTACTTTTAGCGTGCTGGCTTTGCTTTTCTTTACATTACTTATACTTTGCGTGGCTTGCTTCCTTCCTTATTAGCAAATCCACAGTTTCGACGCTTAAGAGGAAGGCTCCCATACTTACTTCCAAGCTTACACTTAAGAGGAAGGCACCCATACTTACTTCCAAGCTTAAAGGAAAGGAGGAGGAACAAGGAGGAGAAGCAACTTTGAAATAGAAGAAGAACCTTCCATACCTCTATCCAAGTAAGTCCTTTTGCAGTTGATGTTGTTTGGAAGTTTGCTCTCTTTAGATTTGTACTTTCTCATATCCAATAAATGCATGATCTGGGTATCAGTGTCACATTTGTGTATCGGGCACAATGTCCTTTTCTACTTTTTAGAAATCCCATTTGTCGGAGTGCGTCTATAGGCGCATCTCAGAGCGCATCTAAAACTGCATCTACAGGTGCATCTAAGCGTGCGTCTAGCCTGTTTGTAGACACAGACAGATGCGCTGTTAGATGTGAAAATAGATGCACTAATCAAACGCGTCTATAGATGTGCTTTGACAGTAAGCCTCTGTTCCCTTACCCTTTCTTCTCAACTCATCAGTAATAGATTTTTTTCCTTTTTTCCAGTTCAACATGTGGCTAGGAAGTGCTTCCAGCTCACCTGATTCCCAGAAATCTATTTGGAAGGACTTATATAACATTTTAGGGCACCCTCCTATCCTGTAGAGTTATACTGGTATATGACGGGTACTCTAAACACTCCCCAGGAGTCGGCACTACAGACTCCAAGCCACCCCACACTGCCTGAGATCACCCCAACGGAGTCAGCACAGCCGTCTTATGCCCCTTCTTATGCCCCTTCCCCCATACCGTCTTATGCCCCTTCCCCCATGCCGTCTTATATCCCTTCTGCCATCTCGTCTTATGCCCCTTCCGCCATGCCATCAGGAGGTCCTTCTGTCTCGCAGAGCCGTCGATGTACTCCTGTGCCGTCGAGACTCGGCTCTCCAGCTACGAGTGGTCAGCGTATTCCTGTGCAATCTCCAGCTACGAGTGGCCAGCATACGAGCTCGACACGACACAATAGCAGGCATAGTAGCAAGGAGAGTGGTGGGGGATGCATGGCACAGTGCTTTAGGAGGGGTGGCCGTGGGGACGATGATGATTCAGATGATTTAGACGTGCCTCCGGGTGATGGTACAATATTCTATGACATCACTCTGACAGGAGACATCTTGATGGATGCGCAGGGGAAGGACATCATGGCCTTCATGCGCTCTGTAATTGCTAACAATTATAGAGATTGCTTTATCCACTTCAAAGACCAGCCAAAGAGGTTGGCTGATGAGACCCTCATTGCTATTCGCTCCAGGTATCCTAACCCCCCCAATCGCCAGTTCACAGATAAATGGGCTAAGTCAAAGATTGTTACGATACTTGGCAATAAAAGATCTTCGCTTAAGAGGCACGCACTAGCGGAGCTTGCCAAGTTTGACGGAGGTCAACCACCAAGGGGCCCACCCCACACCGCTCACAAGCATGAGTGGAAGAAAGCAATGAAGTCAGCGAGGGAGGACCCCAGTATGCAACATGTGGAGGCACAGAGGATCCAAATGAAGGAATATGGAAGCGCACATTTTGGAGCAGGGGGTGTTGAATCATGGGAGGCCCAATTTGTAAGTATCGATCTCAAATTATATTGCTTATGTAGTTTATTAGGAGGTTGTTTCTTTGTACTAATCCCTCCGCAAAGTGTGTCATCTTACAGCTTGAGATCGTGGGCAGATACCCTACTCCTGTGGAGACAGCCTACCACTGCCACCATCGCAGAGGAGATACATGGAGGCACTTCTATGATGATGGGTTGATTACTGAGGAGCAGTATACCCGAGCTACTGGAGCGGCCCCCGAGGTATTTGAAAGCAATTAAATAATACCAAAACTATAAGTAAAGATTTTATTTTTCATACATTGATATATGTTGTCCCTTGTTTACAGGCCCGTGCACAAGACGATGAGGAAGACGAGGAAGGAGGCACACAAGGGAGCACAGAATGGAGTGTGGAAGGGAGCGAGGACCTAGAGAACATAGATTAGTCGTAGAAGTAGTGCTAGCTACTCTTTTTTGTACTTAAAGCCACTGGCTTGGCTTCATGCCTCTTGTATATACACCTCTCTTATTTTTTGTACTTGAAGCCACATGACGTGGCTTAGCTTCGTGCTATATGTATATACAAGAACTTTTTGAGCTTTCAATTTTATTGTGTTTTGGAGTTGTAATGTTTTATTTGGAATTGTAATTAGAATGCAGTTGGCTGTAAGCATTCTGTAAATTTAAAAAAAAAAAAAGTGCATCTATCAGTGCGTCTATAAACACGTCTATAAACGCATCTGTCTGTTCAACAAGCATCTATTTTTGCATCTATAAACGCATTTATAAGCGCATCTATTTCAGCATCTAAGTGTGCATCTATATGCACGTGTGTCTGATATATAGACGCGCTGGTAGACACGGGTCTCTAGATGCAAAAATAGACGCACAAATAGATGCGCCTGTAAGTTTTTTATTTAGTTCAGTAAATGCATCTGTGTGCACATCTATGGCTGGTGCTTTGTCTTGTTGTGGCATAAGGGAGGATCTACGTACCACAGGGAGGACACGTGAAGCTTGGCCACAAGAGAGACCAAATGGGCATGTTTTTTTACCTCATGCACCGTGGAGGTTATCAAAGCTAGAGATGGCGACGGTGAAGCACGCTATTACTACAATTCGTACTCCCACTGGATGCATGAGGTGTTTGAAGGGAGCCTTTACAAAGAGTAAGAAAAGAGGTGTACAACAATTATATGGCTTGAAATCTCATGATTGGCACAAGATGCTCCAAGTAAGTATTTTATGTGCATAATATCTTTTTCCTTTCAAATTTGTGAGTGAATAATTATAAGCAACTAATCAACCACCTCCTTGAGGGTTCAGTTCATACTACCTACTAGCATTTCACGTAGTGCATCAAAGGCCGTGAAAGATTTTATTTACAAGATGGGCGAGCTTGTGAGGTACTTTACTGTTGGAGGTGCAAATCTCTCATGGACAAAGGGGATAAGAAGAAGGAGAAAGGGTTGAATTATCCCACATACAAAGGTGTGTGGAAGATGAAGGGACATAAATAGTCCAAGTTGCCCCTCCTATCTTCAATTCCCCCAAGCTTGCCTTTTGTGGAGGTTGGAGGGCTGGCTAGGCAAGGGTGCCTTATGGCAGGGGTGGGGACCTGCCATACACACATGCCAGAGCCTCCGTAGTGGCCATGAAGGTTGTGCACTTCCGTGAGGTGCTAGCGGTCTTGGCGGGGGGCACGCTAGGCACATGCTCTTGGATTCTAACATGGTATCAGAGCCCGGGTCTGATCCCCGGCCACCTCTCTCCATGATCGATTGGAGGGGGGTGTTGGAGGTGCAAATCTCTCATGGACAAAGGGGATAAGAAGAAGGAGAAAGGGTTGAATTATCCCACATACAAAGGTGTGTGGAAGATGAAGGGACATAAATAGTCCAAGTTGCCCCTCCTATCTTCAATTCCCCCAAGCTTGCCTTTTGTGGAGGTTGGAGGGCTGGCTAGGCAAGGGTGCCTTATGGCAGGGGTGGGGACCTGCCATACACACATGCCAGAGCCTCCGTAGTGGCCATGAAGGTTGTGCACTTCCGTGAGGTGCTAGCGGTCTTGGCGGGGGGCACGCTAGGCACATGCTCTTGGATTCTAACATTTACATGGTACAAAATATGATGCATGTCAATGCTCCATGCAAGTTTGAATGCATATTGCTAATATGCTATACTTTTTAATTTCTAGGTATGTAAGCTCAACGGAAATAGATCCCACCACGCTTGAGAATGCTCGAGTTATGTTAGTAGAGGTGGTTTGTTTAGTGGAGGAGACATTTCCATGTTCTATTCTCACAAGCCAACTACATCTTATAGTGCATTTGGTGGATGAGATTGCTATATGCGATACTATACATGCATGATGGTTGTTCTTCCTCAAGCGCTTCATGAAGACCTTGAAGGGCTTCATGAGACAAAATGCAAGACCATAAGGTAGCATGGCCGAGGGTTGGTTGGTACAAGAGTCACTTGTATATATTTTTGAGTTTCTTGTTGATGTGGATAGCTCTCTCCCATGACTATGGAGAGATGATGAAGACCTAAGGATGACCTCTATTGTGCCTCAAGGGAAAGGACGTAACAAAGTAATAGACACGGAGTTGCATGATAGTATCAACCTCTATTGCGTGCTTAATAGTGATGTGATGAAAAGATGGGTGACAAGATACGAGGATGCAAAGGTAAGAAGACAAGAAGAAAGGGCCCTCTTTCGTACACACCATGGATCTCGCGTGCCATACCCTCAGTATCTAAGAGCACTTCTAAAGGATATTCATGTGGATTGGCTACTTGATGAAATGGAGAAAGCAGAGAAAGATGATGGGATGCATATCACAATGGAAGAATGGGAGTATGCTAGGGGATGCATGAGCAAGGTCGGTATATAGAATGTTATGCATAAGTTACGAGCTTTCAATAATTTAGATTGCTTATTTAATTGATTTTTTCTTGGTGTAGTGCACTATGTTCAATGCTATATGGTGTGAGGGCAAGCATTTTCAAACACAACGGATTGATGATAAGAGAAACACACAAGATTGTTGCATCATTGCTAGCTTTGAGGGAGCCAATGGAGCCATGGATGATTATTGTGGCATAATCCAAGATATTATTAAGCTTGAATTTCGACGCTTCTTTGTGTATGTTTTGGATGTAAAGTGGTTTAAGGACATGGTGGAAAGAGGCCCTAATGCAACAATCAAACACCATGCAAGTGGCTTTGTAACTATTGACTCCACAAAGTTTTGGCAAAGTAGGAAGGACACACTAGTACTACCGTAACAATGTGAATAGGTACTGTTCACACATATAAAAATACTTTCTTTTAAATATTTGATGCAAGAAAAATAACATGATTGTATTTGTGTTTGAATTAGGTTGTCTATCAACCAATAGTGGATAATAATACATGGTGGCATGTCATACCTATTATGCCACGTTCCAAAGTGATGTATAGTACATTTACTAATATGGAGTGCATGGAGGATGATCATGGCCGTGGACGTGATGATGACTGTGATATGAGAGAGGAGGATGATCATGAGATAGGAGATACAGATAGTGAGGCCATTACCCATGAGGACAAGCCTACCATTGGTGATGCTAATTTTGATGAGCACATGCGTAGCACAAGTAGTAGTGGGTTGAATGTATTTGTAGATCTAAACACTTGTTTGGATTTTGAAGAAGATAGTTTGGCAAGGGTTGATCTCATTTAGGATGAGATTGAACCATAGCCCATCATTGATATTGGCAAAACTATTTTACATATTGTCTCATTCTCCACACCTCATTTAATTCTTGTATATGTGGGCTTGCAAAAAAGCATTGGTGTTTTTGTTAAAATGATGTGCTTTGGTAATCATGGGCAATGCTTGGAAAGCAATGATGTACACCAAAATCTCACTTTCTGTATTCTCTTGTTTGCATCTAAATACGCGTCTAATTCCTAGTGTAAACACCCTAATACACGTGCAAATAGATGCACTGATAAATGCAATGTTAGATGTTCCCGTATTTTCTCAACTTAAATGCACAAATAGATGTGTTAATACATGCACAAATAGACGCGCTGATAAACGCAATGTTAGACGGGCCTATATTTTCTCAATTTAAATGTGCAAATAGATGTGTTAATACATGCCAAATAGACGAGCTATTAGATGTGCTATTAGACGCGCCCATAATTCCTCTACTCAAGCAATGCTTATAGATGCATCCGCTATTTTGTGCGTCTACCAGGCATGTCTATAGTTACTTTGTATTGTTGTGCTACCCCTGGCCCGACTCCTCTCAGACCTAGCACTATGACTACCCCTCGGGGAACTCCTTTGCTAGTAGCCCATGGCTTCACTGGGAGCCCCGACGAGTTTGTCGCACAGACAAGTGATGTGGAGGCAGCAAGATTCTTCTCTCTGCTATATATTCCAGAGGACCTCAACTCTCCCCTCTCCTACACCGACACCTGGACCTACTAGATAGTCATCCCCTCTAGCCCCTTCAACAAAGGGGTCATCACCTAGGCATACCCATCATAAGGGCAGGAAGAGTTGGAAGGGTCGAGGCTGTTGTACTGACTCGGGAGATGTAGATGATTTAGCACAATCACATCCCTACAGGTCTGCACTTGGTCATGAGACCTAGTACCAGTCAGGTCCCTTACCCTCTCCCACTCCCTCTACTACTCCTCGCTCCATAGGTGCTCGCAGTAACACCCCTTGCTCTAGCTCTGCCACTCCCATGAATCCTCATTTCCTGCCTAAGGATGTGTACTATGAAATCACTAGGGCTGGAGAGATAATAGAAAATAAAAAGGGCAAAGAAGTGCTAGCCACCATGAGGCGGTTGATGAGCACCCACTTCAAGAGTGGCATAGCTACTGACTGGTGGTACCAGAATGACAAAAAGAAGAATGTAGTCATCGACGAATTGAAAAGACATTACCCCAACCCCCCAAATTGGAAGTTCAATAACTCTTACATGAAAGAGTGCATGTGTTTAGTCTTGAAGCATCGTAGGTCAACCTTGCATACTTCCATCGCAAAGGGGAAGGCTAAACCCAGCTGGGCAGACAAAGCTAACTGGAAGTTTTTCAAGAAGCAAGAAAGTGACCATCCCAAAAAGTTTAAGAGTTAGAGGAGGGCCGTGAGGAGACAACTGGACTCCGTAGGTACTTCACACTTTGGTGCAAGTGGATGCTTGGTGTTTGAGGCATGGGTGATAAGTCTACTTCTTCTATTTAATTATTGTTCTATTCGTTTTACTACAGATTTCATGCACTTTATCTAACTCTCATAAATTGGGCCCATAGCAAGCTGCAATGGGTCACCTTCCAACAAATAAAGAGGCGAGATGCATTTCGAATAAGAGCGAAGCCGTGGTTTATTGAGATGGAGGCCATGGGAGTGACAATCAATTGGGCTAAGGTGGCTACTCGCACGGTATAAGTCTACCCACTACTACACATGGTCCCTATCCGGACGCTTAAGCATCAACGTTTAGCGTGTGTGGGGTGCTAATCATCGGTAACCAAAGTGGGATTCATTAAGTGTCACTATATAGTGACTTTAGGCAAACATCGCTATATAGTGACGTTTAAAGAGCATCACTATATAACGACACTTACTAGACTTGTAAATGGTTGCTATATATCCACACTTATTAGACTTATGAATGGTCGCTATATAGTGACACTGAGACAGTTTCCTATAGCGACATTTCGTAGAGAGTGTTTTTTCCCATACCGACCTTAAAAGAGAGTTTTTCCCAATGATTTTTTTTTTTTCCTTTTCATACATGTTTGAGCCTTTGAGAGAATAAAAGTACAAGAGCATGTACATCAAGCCTTTAAAGCTCATATATTCATGTCTAAATTTGAGATGAAAAAAATCAATGAAGAGCATTAACATCAATGGCTTGAGCCAAGTCTAACATGCCAAACAAGTCTATCTCTAACTATATAGTGAGTTGATCTCCTATATCATCATCGTACTCTAGCATCATACATTCACCAAAGAGTACTTGATCATCTTCTTCAATAAAGTATGGTGATTCTTGATCATCGTCATCTTCTTCCTCTTCAATATCATGATCTCCATCTTCCTCTCGTACGATGTCATTATGTGCATCTTCCTCTTGACTCATATTGTGATCTTCGTCTTCTTTGCTAGATCCATCTGGATCAATTGGATTTGGCATTGGTAGTGGCATCTCCATATCTACATCTCTGTCTTAAAATATTTGCTTACTTCACGATGCAACGTGGATCATGTACCACAATCTTGATTCAGAATGATCTGGATGAAAAACCACCTATATTGAACATGGGTGCCAAATGCCATCAATTATATATATGAATTATTCTTAAGTACATGTATCAATGGATCTTTAAAAATGAAAGCTTCAATTAATTAAATCACTAGTATGCACCTGCTCACAATGCTCGAGAAGAAGAAAAGTATCACTTTCATTGGTAGTGGCATCTCCATATCCACATCTCTATCATAAAACATTTGCTTACTTCACGGTGCAACTTGAATCACGTACCACCATCTTGGATCAGAATGATCTGGATGAAAAACCACCTATATTGAACATGGGTGCCAAATGCCATCAATTATATATATGAATTATGCTTAAGTACATGTATCAATGGATCTTTAAAAATGAAAGATTCAATTAATTAAATCATTAGTATGAACCTGCTCACAATGCTCGAGAAGAACAAAAGTATCACTTTCATTGGTCTAAAGTTTAGTGGAGTCTATTGCAAAGAAATCGCTACTGTCTTTTCTCACTGTCACATGCGGACTATTTTAAATAGTTCTAAACCATTTTACATAAAAAATGAAAATACTAAATCGTCAAAAATCAATTTCATAGATTTCGTGTATGGTTCCACAATAATCCAAGTGTGAGCAGATTTGTATCTGAAGCACTTGCTCGGCTATCTTGTGTGAAGTTAGCCATGACTCCATAATCATATGTGACTTTCTTTGAATCGATGCATTCCACGTAAAAATGTCGTCTATATGACCATAATGCACTGTACTTTTTTTACTACAAAAGATCATCATTAAAACAATAAATATGTATCTATTTTATAGTGTATATTACCCAAATTAATCACTTAATTATGTCAAGAGGTAAGAAAATTACATGCATCATACATCCAGATGATGCGCTCGTTTATTGTCTCTCCATCACATTCGGCTTTACGTAGAGCAAGTTATAGCCAATCAAGTGACATGTGAGTGGGGAGAAGGGCGAGATCCCATGGATATGGTTGTGATCGCTGGTACATTACTCTAAATGTCGTCCTTGCATTTATTCTTTCTGCTTTGGCTGCTTCATATCTGTCAATCCACTTCTACATCTCCTTGCTATTGAGGATACAAAACTTATTGAATTTCTCCATTTGCTATTCGCTCATCTTTCTTTCGATCCCTTCCCTTGGGCAACCTTGCCAATGATGTGATCATCATCCTTCTTATGCCAAGCTTGCGGCATATCAAGATCTGTGGATGCAAGAAGTTTTGTGATATATACTAATGACTCTTGCACAAGCCATCCCTCTACCACGCTTGCTTCTAGTCTTGGTCTTGGTCTTACAAATCCCTTAAAAGTTTTCATAAACCACTCGAGAAAAAACATCCACCGACTATGAACGGTACTTGCAATGGCCACCTCATCAACTATGTGCACAAGTAAGTGCACTTCAGTTGTCATAATGCTCAAGGGAAAGTGCTTCTCAAGCAAGCGTACGGCTTCGATGGATTCCACCCTAGCCTTCTCGATGCTCAATATGGAGATCTCTTTTTGAGATATCTATCTATTTCAAATGCCCATGTAAGATATTCATAATCAGTCTACAGATTATTTAGATTAAATTGAAGAAAATGCAATCAATGCGATTTAATAGTAAGCATACCTCACAATACCATTGATCTTGAATATAGCATTTCTAACATCTTCTTGTAAGCACCCTTTTATTGTAATTGGGAGGATGAACTATCAAAGCAACAAAGAAGTCATGTCAATAATATAACATAATCATAATTACACTAACGCATCACGATTATTGGTACACTAATCCTACATCTTAGAATACCTGTAAGACCTTGTGCCAATCATGGGACTTGAGCCCATTAAGCTTATTGTCCTTTGAAAATGCTCCTTTCAAGCAATGCATGTACCCTGTGGGTGTTTGAAAAGAGGCAATGTCTGCCTTGACCACTGCCTCCTCTCTCGTGGAGAGGATCCATGTTGCTTTTAGGAGGATAACTTTTCTCGAAGCATGCACTTGGGGCCACAAATGAGACATCCTATTCATAGAATGCAAGTCTTCTTGCACTCCTCTCGAGTCTTTGGAACCAACCAAGTGTGCCCAAATAGTAGCCCCCACATTCTTGAAGATATGCATGGGATCGAATGGTCACCACTTCGTTCCTCTCATACACCACCACATCTAAATTCTCTTTTAGATTGAATATATATTTTAGAAAAATTGATTCGCAATTTGGGGGGAAATTTTTGTAACAAACCTCTAACTTATGACCCTAGACCGTAGAAACCCTCATTTTTTATATCAATTTAAACAAGTGAACTAATTCTTTCAACATGTTTGAAAAGGCCTAATTTTGTGTCATAATTTAAATAATTTAAATAAAGGTTGGAGTGCAACACATAAGGAAGCTCGTGCAAGATTGATAGCCTCTTCATACCACAAGGAGGTTCCTCTCCATTTGCCCTCCAAGCCTGAATCCAATCACTTGACTTCAAATATGGTGGTGGTGGATCAAGCCGACCTCCACGCATGAGATGGTCCAATGGAAGGTATAAATCATGACCTTCATAAACATTTTTCCTCATATGTTTGGAGTATCATGCAAGCGATTTCAAACTCAGTCCACAAATAGGACAAGCATGGTACCCACTTGTAACAAGTCCTACACGTGTGCATGAATGTGTTAGTATAAGACATGCATGTGAAAGAGAGTCATAAAGGCATAATCCTATATTATACATGTAAAGACACAACCATGTACCTACGCACTCTCCATATCCTAGGTAGTCATGCATGGTCCACATCAAGATACCCCTGACCAAAATATCATTTGTATGTCTAGGAGCTCTAGAAATATCAAAGACCTGCACTTCTCTCCATAAGATTTGTAACTCCTCTATCAAAGGTGCCATGTACACGTCCATATTTTTGGCCATGTACGTCCCTGGCACAAGTAGTGCAAGCATGAGGTGTCCCTTCTTTATTGTGCTAGCCATGGTGGGATATCATAATTCACCAAGGCTATGGGCCATGTTGACCAAGATGTCGAGGGTAACCCGAAAGGATTTACACTGTCCATGGTGAGCCCAAGATGTAAGTTGCGTGGCTCCCTGGCAAAGTCAGGCCATTGATTGTCTATGTGCTTCCAAGCTACACAATTTGCGGGAATCCTCACTGTGTCATCAGTGGATTGATGAGGTGCATGCCAAGTCATCAACTCCGCCATGGATTTGCATCTGAACATGTGCTGTATTCTTGCAATGATGGGAAAGTGTCTCAAGACCTTTATCAGTATCTACTCACCTTTGCAAGTCATCTCTATATCGTTGTTCCCCACACTTTGGACAACTAGCCAAATCTCCATGCTCATGAGATGAAAGAGAATATAGTCATTACCGCAAGCATGAATGGTATCATAATCCATACCCACCATTGTTAGCATCTTCTTTGCTTCATCTCTTGATGCAGGCATGGTATTTGCTGCAGGCAACATCTTTTGGAGCAATCTATCACAATTCAAACATAGATAGGCTTTGAATAATGATGATTCTCAAACATACCTGATGATTCTCACCTCTCTTTTCCCCTTTTCTTTCCCTCTTCCCCTTTTCTTTCTCTTTTTCCCTCTTTCAAAGCAACAAAGAAGTAATGTCACTAATCCTACAGTGTAGAATACTTGTAAGACATTGAGCAAGCTTAGAATCCTACAGCGTGACATTGAGCAAACATTTATACTCTTGCATTCTTTGAATTAGTGACAGAAGTTTGTATCTATTTGCTCAACAGTAGGCTATTGAAGCTTCACGTGGGGAAAAAGAGAGAAGGAAAAAGAGAAGAAAAGAGAGGAGAAAAAAGGGACAAAAACAAACGAGAAAAAGGAGAAAAGAGAGGATAAAAAAGATAGAAAAAGAGAGGAGATAAGAGAGAAAAAGAGAGAAGAGCGGGAGCTAACCTCATTAAGGCCGAGACACTTGTATCCGACCACCCATACTTTGCTTTTAGATTCAAGATTGAGAGACAAGCCCGTAGTTTAGACACCCTAGCACCCTTGTACAACTATGTTGATTGCAACTCTCGCATATTGACCCCAGACTCTAACATCACGTGTACATGTGATGTAGTGCCCCTGAAAATAGAATCCATCATGTCCACCATGCCCTTATCATCATCTAGCACATCCGGGACACTATAGTCTTGTTCAAAGTGTGAAGGGATATGAATACCCTCGCCACCCTCCTCATCTTATCTCAAGATTTCGTGTAAATATAAGATCTTGTCTCAAGGTTTCGTGTCATAATGGTATCCAATATTAATCACGAACTCAAATAGCATTGACTTACTGATGATCCCTCACCATATGCAACACCAATGGTGGGTATTGGTTGGGGCTCCTCCCTATACATCCGCAAGTCGCGAATGATAATACAACGTTGATGTCGCACTTCTCGCTTGCAATGAGTGCAATGACAATATAGCCTCTCTATAAGCCACTCTATGCTCCCAAGGATTAGCGCATCATCTGACAAGATTCCACTCATCCCTTTCATCTGCACATTTCCAAAATCACAATATGAGCTGCAAGGAATCTAGTAAGATCCAAAAAATAGCCACCCATGAGCTCCTTTTGTCTCTTCTGACAATAAGTGTCCTCAACCATCACTATATAGCTACTCTTTGCCCTGAACCATTGCTATATAGCGATGCTTTGCCTTGTTTTGTTGCTATATAGTGACACTTTTTAGATATAAATGTCGCTATATAGCGATTGACCAGCGTTGTTATATAGCGACACTGGGAGATTAAATCTGAAACCCTGCGCGATGCCATCTTTCACATCTCTATTACAGGAAAAGCAAAAATCTCTCCTCCCACCTTATATTCGATGACCTCGCTTTCCTCCTATCTATTCCCCACTCCTCACCCCTACCCAACCCCTCTCCCAACACTTGTGCTCCCTCTCTACCCTTCTCCCTCTCTGTTTGTGTGAAAGGAAGTTTTTCAAGAAGGTGAGTCTTATATCTTCAGCATGTATGTGCTTCTATCTCTCGGCTCATCTGAGCGATTTTGTATCACCCCTTTCACAAGGGAAAATTTATAACAAACAAGATTTGAGAGTTTTATCTCACTTGTGTGCTTGTAAACATTCTAAAAGAAAAACATTAGTGGGGCAAAACAAGGCTTGCTGTGGGCCTGTTTAGCCCCACTTATGTTTTTTTTAGTTTTTGTAAAGCATCACTATATAGCGAGGCTTTACCATAGTGTCACTATATAGCAATGTTTACTAGAGTCACTATATAGTGACGTTTATATAGCATTATTTCTTTTTCGATGCTAATAGCAACGTAAATACCTACCTTTGTGCTCATCAAAAAAACTCTTTAGTGTAAAAAAGGTCAATATTTCCATCGAAAAATGGCGTGTGCCTTAAAGTGTAATGTAGACAATGTGCCCCTTGCTTTACTTGCAAATGCTCCCTAGGTTTGATTTTTTATCTTTATTTTATTACAAGTATAGTCACAATTGAGAAATTGCTAGCTTTTGTTAGGCTAACTTTCTTGAAGATAATATTCCATAGTCTGGTAAGTATAGATGCTAACAAGCTCTTGCAAATTTTTCCTTCTAATGTATTATCCAATTCATGCAATTCTTATTCGCATAAGGGATGACCATCTAAGCATGCTCTCTCCATGTACCAGTGTAGCTCTTATATGGCAGCTTCTCTAGTTTATTCTCCACAAACACTTGGGTTTTCCTTTCCTTTCCCTACATGACTTATAGGGAATCTCAATGGATCCCATTTCCCATGTATACCTTTGTGTACACCAACCTCATGTTTTGTTTGTATCTATGGGAGATTGCCTTTGGAATACTGTGTCCCTTTTTTAAATCTCACTAGCACACAAACCCATGGCATAGCCACTGTTAGCCGGAAAAGAAATCAAGACAAGAGGCTAGAGGATAGGTATGGCAACGCTTGAGGGCCATAGAGGAATAGGGAACATGAGGGGAGAAGCATTAACCTGGGTGGGGAAAAGAGACTAAGAGGGGAGGGAATGAAGAGGGAGACTATGGCGCAAGGGGAGAGAGAGAGGGGAAAGAAGAGCATGTACATGATAGGAGGAGGATTTAAAGATGGATACATCAAGGGAAGAGGGCCATGCTTTATTTGAAAGGAAGGGAAGGGGGAAATCAAAGTACTAGCTAGGTGGCTTTACAAAGAATGAGCGTGTCTCATCAAGGAATAGCCCCCTCCCAATAAATGCATCCTCCCACATGCATGGTGTGTGTGGAAGAGTCTCCCATGTGGGCTAGGTGGTTACACACTCTCAATTGTGTGCGATAACGCTTAGCCAGATTTTTCCACATATATCAACTCCCATATACCAATTCTATGATTCTCCCTTCCCAATTTTATAATACGTTCAAACATCTAGGAGGACAAGTGGAGGGTTGGCACAAGGAATCTTGCCACCTCATCCTACTTTCCCCATTATTTAACTTGCACTCTTGGACCTTCTATACCTCCCCCACATGGACCTATCCTATATGAAGGGAATAACCCAATATAATATCCATCTCCACCTATTTTATATTACTTATCCCATGGACTTTGGGCCATATCTCACTAAATGCAGGCATGGGACCGCCTAGGTGGAGGGGTGGCTCATGGAGGAGCCATGCCACCTTAACATTTTATAATATTACTACCATGGATTATGTATAACACACCTTATGGATCCTCTTATGTGGAAGGGTGGCACATGGTCATGCCCTGCCACCTCAACCCTAGGCCCTATGCACTCAATATTTTATTATAATATTGCCACACATACAAGCACACACTCATATTTATGCCTTTTTACTTTGGTCAAATTTATCCATAATAGTTCCCCCCCCAGGCAGGGAATGCATAGCATTTCCATGCCTAGGACCATCACGTACAAAGAAGGGCTTGAGATAACGCTTCTTGATCACCTTCTTGCCATATGGCTCATGCAGCTCCTAAACTTGTACAGACCCATTGCTACATTCCTTGATGACTTTGTATGGACCGGTCCATAGTGGCAGAAAGTTCTTATCCATTTGGTGGTTCAATCTGTTATTAAAGAATAGCACAACATCCCCCTTAGCAAAGTGTCTTTCCCATCCCTTGCGAATCTTAGCATCCAAGTTGGCCTTTTGTTGATTCTTTTGGATCTCTATTTGGTGTAGTGCAAGGCATCGGGTTTCATCTAACTTCTCAAGTTGCATTACATGAACCGATCCTCCCCTTGCTAGAGAAGGATACCTTTCTATGAAAAATAAAAGCCTGAATACCCAAGTAAGTTCACCACCCTTCCCCTCTCTTTCTTCTAATTTCCCTTATACTCTTTCTTAACTTCCTCCCCCCCCCCTTTTTTTCCTAATCTACATCCTGTTTTAATAGAAAAATATTTTTTCTCCTAATATTTTGCTATTTTGTTAAATTTTTTAAAAATCTTCCTAAAATTTTCCTATTATTTTTTCTCCCTATTTTGTCTAATTTCCTTTTTTTTATATCTCTATGTTTCCTCTCCCTAATCTCTCTCTCTCTTTCTAAACTTCCCCTTAGTTCTTCCAATTTCCCTATTTTCTCCTCTCACTAATCACTCCTCTCTCTTTTTGCTAAATTTCCTAAGTTCAACTCTCTCAAACTTTTCCTTTCCCTATTTTGCCTCTCTCCCTATTTTTTCCTAACTTTTGCTTTTCCTCTTTCCCTCCCCTTTTTTTGGCTAATTTCTTTTATTTTATCCTAATTTTTTATTTTTCCCTAATTGCTCCCTATTTCTCACTATTTCTTCCTATTTTTCTCTAATTTCTTCTAGGATTTTCCAAATTTTTTTATATTCTATCAATTTCCCCCCTTTTTTCTTTAATTCTTATCCTAATTTCCTATTTCCCCCTAATTTTTCTCTATTTTCTCCATATTGCTTCGTATTTTTCCTAATTCTTTGAAATCCTTTCTATTTTCCCTAATTCTTCCCAATTTTTCTAATTTTGAAATTCCTTCTTTAAAGTTCTCTCTTTAGATTTCTTTCTTTAATTTTCTTTGTTCTTAAAAATCTTTCTTTCAATACCTTTGAAATTCCTTTAAGCTCCTCTTTCTTTTAAATTCTCCTTCCCTTATGCTTTAAATCTTAAAATTACATTTATTTCTCTAATCCTCCTCCTTCTCCCTTACATCCACACACCTAAATACACTTAGTTTTTCTGCCTTACATAAGCATTTATTTACTTTTCTTTAAACCCACCCCAATTATTTTTACACTTAAAGCATAATATCAAAAATTAGCTTTATAAGTCTGTAGCATGAGCAACTATTTTTATTGTGATCCCGATAACAAGGGAGGGGTGTCTGTGACACGTTTCTTCCCAACTAAGTTAAATCCCGGGGGGTCCACTAGGGTTTATCGTATGGTACCATGTGAGTGTAAGGGAGGGGGGCTATATAAGTGAAGGAAGGTACATTTTATAAGGTAAGGTCCCATAAATAGGGGGTAGATAAGGGGAATTTTCATATATTTATTGCACACAGGTGACATCTCCTTATTACTACTAGTGAATCCCCCCTGGTTAAAATATGGTTCTTATCATTTTTCTTGTTAGATGATGGTAGGTATGTAGACTCCCCTCTTCAATAAAAGTGATGCTTGTGACGACTTATCAAAGTAGGACTTGTCTGTACAATCATGTATTCTATAAGTCTTTTCCAAATTGTGCTCCTCTCGATTTTTTGTAATGTCACATAGGAGTTTTCTCTTTTGTTTCTATTACCAAAATTATTTTCATTTCACTATGAAACAAGGTTTTGTCAAGTCTTCACTCACACACACACACCACACACAAACACACACACACACACACCCCTCAGCAATTCGGCATTTTAGACAACATTTTGTCTTCTTCTCAGGTTCCTTTCATCTGGCACACTTTGCTTGTGAGTTGCTAGAATCATTCTTGATTCATGGCGATGATAATGCAGTCTGGTTACTAAATCAGAGCCTACATTCATGGGCCTTCGAGTTTTGTCTAAATAATGAATGTTTCATGCTGCCATTATCTATCTTGGAGTGTGTCAATGTGATGCTCCAATTTTGTATATGAAATATTTTGGAATATATATCACAGATTCCGTACGCGTTTGCTATCAAAAGCGCACGCTAAAAGATGGTGAAAAGCACACGCACGCTTTTTAAGAAAAGCTGTTTTTGGTTGATTTTGGGGGCTTTTGTCAACTTTTTAGGAGTCGTGAAAGGCTATAAAAGAAGAGGAGATCGTGAGAAGGGGAACACACAATCCAACACACGCATATCGAGGCTATGTGAAAGAGAAGAGAAGGCACGCATCTCGAGGTTGTGCAAGCGAAGAGAAGGCACACATATTGAGGCGCTGTGAATTTGACAATAGCGCATGCCAATCAAGGCAGTGCAAAGAAGAAGATAAGATCAAGATATTTTGAGAGTGAGAGTGAGAGTGTGATTGAGATTTGATCATTTGATCATCTGATTTGAACATCTTCATGCGAGTGAGAGTGAGAGTGAGATAGCTCGGGGGTGGATGAGTGGTATCGAGCTCCTTCTCGGAGTGATTCTTCTCCAAAATTATTGTAAAGACTCATCAGTTTGATTCATACTAGAATCTCTCTTCTTGTTCATTCGTGATTATTATCTTGCTACAATTTTGATTGTGATTGTGAAAGAACGATGTGTGACAAGTGGTATCAGAGCTCGGATTTGATGGCAGACAATGAGGCAATTATGAAGAAACTAGAAGAACAAGATTCATTGATTCGAAGGCTAACCATGGAATTAAATAGATTGTCCAAAGGAAAAGGCGTAGTGGATGATGGAGCTAGTGGTGGTGCTGCTAGCAGAAATTTAGAAGATGAAGAGGTCTATGTCGAGCTTGGTGCCGGGGTACCGAGCCGAAGGAGACAAAGACGTGAGGAAGATGTTTCCGAATCTACTCTTTTGCAAGTTTTTAAGAAAGCGAAACTCTCTGAATTTGATGGCGAGAAGAAGATCGGGGAAGATTTGGAAGCATGGCTCGAAGAACTTGAAGATTTCTTTGCCCTACGAGAGTTTGATGAAGTGAGAAAGGCTAAGATCATGGCACTACAGTTACGTAGAGTTGCAAAACTATGGTGAAAGTCACATGTGCAAATCCGACAACGTCAAGATCAACCCATCACATGGGTTGAATTTAGAACTGCAGCTAAAAAGAGGTATTGTTCTCCACATTATTAAAGAAGATGGAGTTCTATAATTTTAAGCAAGTACAAGAGGGAAAACATAATCTCTCTATGGATGAGTATAAAGAGAGTTCCTGCATTTACATAAGTACACACCTGAGGTCACAGGTGAAGCTCCTACTCACAAATTTGTGGAAGGGCTTAAGGAAGATCTTTTATATATGATGAAAGGAACAGGATCAAGTGATTTCTTGGATGTTGTGGCTAAGGCCGAAAACTTTGAAAAGATGGAAGAATATAACCTAAGAGAGATAACAAAATCAAAGTTCATTCCAACAGGTCATCGTTTTCAAGGGTCACAAGGTTCAGGTATGCCTCAATGAAAACTTGATTATTCAAATATGCCTAGATTTCAAGAGAGGAGTAGCCAACCTGGTTACAACCAAGTGGGAAGGCCAAACTTTAATAACCGAAATCATAATCAGAATCAGAATCAAAATCAAAATCAAAGAAATAAATGAGTTTCAAATCAAAAAACCCAAGAAAACGCACCTTGGAGAAGTGATCCAGAGTTTATTTAATGGGCAAGAAGATTGGGATTATGTTTCCAATGTGGTGAGCAAGGTCACCGAACATTTGAGTGCTCGAATAAAGCAAAATTTAATTTTATGAAAGGACCAATGATGGGAGCAAAGACGAATCAGATGAATCCAACCATCGACGAAGCGGGAGACAAAGGTAAGTGCTTGGAACCTATGAGATGTATGGCATCTTCCACAACTCATATGCATGCGTCTATGATTAAAGTGATGGGGAAGATTGGGAATCAAAACATAAGTTTTCTTATTGACTCTGGTAGCACTCATTGTTTTATATCCTCGAAATTCCTCAAGACTCTAAATGTAGAAATTAGGGATCAAGTCAGAAGACCAGTCCAACTTGCTAATGGAAAATTACATTATACTCAAGGGCTTCTAGAAAATCTTTCCTTCAGTTTAGCACAAAGGAAGAGTAAGGGATATTTTTATGTTATTGAGATGGGGAAGTGTGATGCTATTATTGGAATGGATTGGTTAAATGTAAATAAATCAGTTATTGATTGTGGAGAAAGGACCGTTAGTTTTCTTAATGAAGATGGCAAAGATAAAATTATTCAAGGAGAAGAAAGAGATAGTAAAGCTTCTCTCATATCAGCCATGAAATTGCTGTGAGGAGTAAGACAGGGCTGTGACACATTCCTCGTCTTTACTGATAAGTTAAAGGAGGGAAGTGAAGATGAGACAGTACCACACTATGTTACAAAACTCCTTGAAGAATTTTCCGATGTGTTTCCTGATGATTTACCTAGGATGCCACCGCCTAGACATCTTGATCATGCTATAGAGTTAGAACCAGGCACAAGTCCTTATTGTCGGGCTCCCTATAGATTTAATGTGGATGAACTAAAGGAGTTAAAGATTCAATTGGATGATTTGTTAAAGAAAGGGTTTATAAATCCTACTGTTTCTAGTGGTACCCAACTTAAATGTGTACTTTCTCAAGATGGTCGTGTAATGGAATATGAGTCTCGAAAATGAAGGAAGCATGAAGAGAATATCCCACACATGATCTCGAATTGGCTGCCGTTGTTCATGCATTAAAACATGGGAGACACTTTCTACTTGGTATAAAGTTCGAACTTCAAACGGATCATGAAAGTTTGAAGTACCTCTTCACTCAACCATTATTGAATAATAGGCAAAGAGGAGGGATGAATCTTCTTTCCGAGTATGACTTTGAGATTAAGTACATTGAGAGAAAGGAGAATACGGTGGCTGATGCTTTAAGTAGAAGCCTTTCGTGAATGCCATCACCTTATTCGTTCTGATCTTGCAGAAAACATTAGAAATGAACTTGAACATGATGTTTTTTATGCACCTATTCTTCAAAAGATTGCTCAAACACCTTATGAAAAGATTGAAGGAAAGTTTCATTTGGTGAATGGTAATTTATATTGCCATGATAGACTTTGTGTACCATGTGATTCACCTTTGAGGTGGAAAATCTTATATGATTGTCACGATGCTCCATTTTCGGGACATGTTGGATATAACAAAACATACAGCAACGTTCGAAAATCATTTTATTGGCCTGCACTAAAGCGCGATGTTCGTCGTTATGTCCAAGAATGCTAACAATGTCAACAAGTGAAGGTAGAACAACATAAGATGCCTGGTAAGATGCAACCTTTGGATATACCTTTCAGGAAGTGGGAATCAATATCCATGGATTTTATTACTAAACTACCTACAGCTCGAGGGGGATATGATACCATTTTTGTTGTCGTTGATCGTCTTACCAAAATGGCACATTCTTTCCTATGAAAAAGACTGATGGTGCTCTTGAGGTAGCTAAGTTGTTTGTGAAAGAAATTTTCCAATTGCATGGGATGCCTAAAATTATTGTTTCAGATAGGGATTCCAAATTTACTTCTAATTTTTGGAAGGCCACATTCAAAGCAATTGGGACGGAGCTTAAGATGAGTACAACTTTTCATCCATAGACAGACGGAGAAACTGAAAGGGTTAATCACATACTTGAGAATATGCTTCGAATGTATGTTAATGAGAAGCAAACAAATTGGACTGAATTCCTATCCTTAGCCGAGTTTGCTTATAATAGTTCATGGCATAGCTCCATTCAAATGACTCCATTTGAACCCATGTATGGTTAGAATTGCCACACTCCTGTGAATTTTACGGATCCTAAAAATAGAGTCGAAGTGTCTAGACAAATGCTTGAGAGGATGGATGAGGAAGTGAAACTGCTTCGGAAGAGCATTCAAAGAGCACAACACAGGCAAAAGCATTACTATGATAAGAAGCGGTCTTTCCGTGAATTTCAAATTGGGGAGATGGTATTTCTGACACAACAAGACAAAGCACCCATAGACGTGCACACAGACGCGTTTATTGAACTAAATAAGAAACTTACGGGCACATCTATTTGCACGTCTATTTTCACGTTTGGAAACCCGCATCTACCAGTGCGTCTATATATCAGACACACGCATGTATAGACACGCACTTAGATGCTTAAATAGACGTGCTTATAAATGCATTTATAGATGCAAAAATAGATGCTTGTCGAACAGATAGATGCATATATAGATGCATTTATAGACGCACTGACAAACGTGCTTTATTTTTATTTTTTAAATTTACAAAATGTTGTGTATGTTGTGTATGCTATATAGTTACAAGAATCTCATATCCACATTGTGTAATTCAATTCTTACAGCCAACTGCATTTTAATTACAATTCCAAATAAAACATTGCAACTCTAAAACGCAATAAAATTGAAAGCTCAAAAAGTGCTTGTATATATATATATAGGCGCACAAAGCTAAGCCACGTCATGTGGCTTCAAGTACAAAAAATAAGGAAGCTAAGCCATGTCATGTGGCTTCAAGTACAAAAAATAAGAGGAGTGTATATACAAGAGGCATGAAGCCAAGCCAGTGGCTTTAAGTACAAAAAAGAGTAGCTAGCAGGACTTCTACGACTAAGCTATGTTCTCTAGGTCCTCACTCCCTTCCATGCTCCCTTCTGCACCTCCTTCCTCGTCTTCCTCATCGTCTTGTGCACGGGCCTGTAAACAAGGGACAACATATATCAATGTATGAAAAATTAAATCTTTACTTATAATTTTGGCATTATTTAATTACTTTCAAATACCTCGGGGTCCGCTCCAGTAGCCCGGGTATATTGCTCCTCAGTAATCAACCCGTCATCATAGAAGTGCCTACATGTATCTCCTCTATGATGGTGGTGGTGGTAGGCTATCTCCATAGGAGTAGGGTATCTGCCCACGATCTCAAGCTGCAAGACGACACATTTTACGGAGGGATTAGTACAAAGAAACAACCTCATAACAAACTACATAAGCAATATAATTTGAGATCGATACTTACTAATTGAGCCTCCCATGATTCAACACCCCCTGCTCCAAAATGCGCGCTTCCATATTCCTCCATCTGGATCCTCTGTGCCTCCACGTGCTGCAAATTGGGGTCCTCCCTCGCTGACTTCATTGCTTTCTTCCACTCACGCTTGTGAGTGGTGTGGGGCGGGCCCCTTGGTGGTTGACCTCCCTCAAGTCTGGCAAGCTCCGCTAGTGCCTACCTCTTAAGCGAAGATCTTTTATTGCCAAGTATCGTAATAATCTTTGACTTGGCCCATTTATCTGTGAACTGGCGATTGAGGGGGTTAGGATACCTAGAGTGAATAGTAGTGAGGGCCTCATCAGCCAACCTCTTTGGCTGGTCTTTGAAGTGGATAAAGCAATCTCTGTAATTGTTAGCAATTACAGAGCGCATGAAGGCCATGATGTCCTTCCCCCGTGCATCCATCAAGATGCCTCCTGTCTGAGTGAAGTCATAGAATATCGTACCATCACCCGGAGGCATGTCTAAATCATTTGAATCATCATCATCCCCACCGCCACCCCTCCCAAAGCACTGTGCCATGCATCCCCCACCGCTCTTCCTACTACTACGCCTGCTACAGTGTCGTGTCAAGCTCATACGCTAGCCACTCGTAGCTGGAGACTACATGGGACTACACTGACCACTTGTAGCTGGAGAATCAAGTCTCGATGGCACAGGAGTACGTCGACGGCTCTGCGAGATAGAAGGACCTCCTGAAGGCATGGGGGAAGGGGCATAAGATGGGATGGCAAAAGGGACATAAGACGGCATGGGGGAAGGGGCATAAGATGGTATGGGGGAAGGGGCATAAGATGGCTTTGCTGACTCTGCTGGGGTGATCTCAGGCGGTGTGGGGTGGTTTGGAGTCTATAGTGCCAACTCCTGGGGAGTGTTTAGAGTACTCGTCATATACCCGTATAACTTCGCAGGACTAGGAGGGTGCCCTAAAAGATTATATAAGTCCTTCCAAATAGAATCCCGGGGATTAGGTGAGCTGGAAGTGCTTCCTGGCCACATGTTGAACTAGAAAAAAGGAAAAAAATCTATTACTGATGAGCTGAGAAGAAAGGGGAAGGGAAGAGAGGCTTACTGTCGGAGCACGTCTATAGATGCGTCTGATTAGCGCATCTATTTTTGCGTCTAACAGCGTGTCTATAGACGTGTCTGTCTATGTCTGCAAATAGGCTAGACGCGCCTTTAGACGCGCCTGTAGACGCAGTTTTAGATGTGCTCTTAGATGTACCTATAGACGCACTCCGATAGACAGAATTTCTAAAAAGTAGAAAAGGACATTGTGCCCAACACACAAATGTGACACTGATACCCAGATCATGCGTTTCTTGGATACGAGAAAGTACAAATCTAAAGAGAGCAAACTTCCAAATAAGATCAACTACAAAAGGACTTACCTTGGATGGAGGTATAAAAGGTTCTTCTTCTTTTTCAAAGTTGTTTCTCCTCCTTGTTCGTCCTCGTTTCCTTTAAGCTTGGAAGTAAGTGTGGGTGCCTTCCTCTTAAGTGTAAGCTTGGAAGTAAGTATGGAAGTCTTCCTCTTAAGCATCGAAACTGTGGATCTGCTAATAAGGAAGGAAGGAAGCCACATGAAGTATAAGTAATGTGAAGAAAAGCAAAGCGAGCGCACTAAAATCAAGTTTAAAACTGCGTCTATAATTGTGTCTAATGGCACGTCTATAGGCATGTCTAAATACATAGAGTAGACATGCTTTTAGACGCGCCTTTAGACGTTGTGACATGAAGTTGGGGGTAATAAACTTCATGCACCTCTTCACTTCCTGCTGCTTTCGGACTAACAACCAAAGATATTTATCATTGAGAATGGGACATTAGAAAGAAGCTTTTATGCCAAGATACCACACCATACTTTCCTCCCTAAGATGAGAATGAAGATGGTAACATCCCAAGTGATGTTGTAATCAAGCATAGGGAGAAGGAAAGGGTCAGCAGAGGCCATAATCTCAACGAGCTGGTCTGTGCCAAAGAGAAGAGCGATACATTGTTGAAAGAAGATCTTGCGGCTCAACATGACATGAACTGATATACATCGAGGAGTTTGAAGGGGCTGATTGGGTCGGATGGGTAGATTCCGAGGAAACATTGCACGTCCTTCATAGACACCTTTACACTTAGCTCAAAACACTCTACAAACTATCATTAGACACAGAGGCCTATGACTTTCAGTAGAGATATGATATCAGAGATTCAAGCACATAAAGAGATGCGCCTTGAGATGGACTTCGCACTGATATAAGTCTCATTGAAAACAGACAGACGGTTGAAGAGATATGGACAGTTTACTAGAAGGGGGTAAAAACTGTCATGAAAACAAACTGTTAAACACAGAGACTCATAACATTTTGCAATTGTATCTGATTCAAGATCTAAGCATATAAAAACATGTGCCTTAAAGAGAGCTTCACGCTGATATATCTTTCGTAAGAAACAGAGAAGCGGCCAAAAAGTTATGGATAGTTTACTAGACAGGGGTAAAAACTGTCATGAAAATAGATTGTTAAACACAGAGACTCATAACTTTTTACAACAGTATTTGATTCAAGATCTGATCACATATAAACATGTGCCTTGAAGAGAGCTTCATGTTGATATAATTTTTATTACAATCATACTACCGAGCAGAAAGTTATGAGCAAAACACTAACAAGGGGTCAAACTGTCATGAAAACTACCCTCCACGCAGGCTAATTTCGCTTGAGCAGGATGCTCCCTCAAGACTCCACCTTCATCAACGATCCACCCCTCATAGATTTCTTCTAGAAGAGGAAAAGAAGTTTGCATGGTGGCTTGGAAAACAGATGGACCATGTGTGCACAATGAGCAGCCGAATGGAAAGAACTTTTAAGGCTTTGAAAGAAAGAAAAGGGAAGGGACACTCAAGAGAGAGAGAACCTGAAGTGACCTTCATGACAAATAGAGTGAGAATCCACTTCAACACTATAAACACAAGGGATAAGAAGAGGTTTCATACATACAAGAGGGAGCGGAAGCTCCAAGACTACTCATAGAGAGAGAATAAACCAGAGAGACATGGACTCAAGAGTCTACATAAGAGAATATCTACAAGAGGGAGAGAAGGCTCATGGAAGAGGCTTGGGGAGACTAGAGCTATAGAAACATGAGGACTAATGGTGGAAGAGATTGATGAACAAGGGAGAGGAGGGCTACTTTTATAGAGATTTTATTACCCTCCTTTACCCATTTACAATTGTTGCCTGTAGATTCTTTTCCCCATCAATCACATAAGCACATATGTCACCATCCATGTCCTTTTTGGCTACTCTTGCCATGTGTCCCATCACAAGATGCTCAAGACTCTTAAAATATTGAGAAAGTCAAGAGTCTCCTCACATGGAGCCCATAGGGACCCTCTCTTTTCCACATGTGCACATCCTCCTTATTCCACATAGGAGTTCTAGAAGGATTCCTCTTGACTTCACACTCCTCCACATGCCTTCCACACGCTTGGCATGTGGCATCTCTTATATTATTGGAACACATGGACATGAGCCCACCTCTTTATATGACTCACTCTTCCTATTTTCTAATATCCCATACACAAATAACTCTCACCCCATACCAAGGTATTTATAATTCATACCTATGGTATTTACAATGAGCCATTCCACTCATCCTCTCAATCCCATACAATATCATAGAAAATAGAAATAAGTGAGAGCCGCTAGGCTATCACTTGATACTCAAACTCTTATCAAACATAGCGAAAAACAATATCAATGCCAAGTTAAAAATATCAATTTTTGGCGTCACAGATGTGCTTTTAGACACACCTTTACATAGAGTAGATGCGCTTTTAGATGCACCTTTAGATGCGCCACAGAGTTTAAAATTAAACATTTGAAGAAGAGCAAATTTGGTGGGTTGTTTATTTATAGGATGTCTTCATCTTCAACAAGTAGCTGATCCAGTGAGGATGAATCCCACCATATCCACCATCGCAAAATGTGGTTGGAGCAAAAAATCAAATGTCTATGTGATTGATGTCGAGGAAACATGTATCGTGCATGCAGGATTACACTCAATCGTATCTCAAAGTATGGAGAATGGGATGTGACCATAAACAGGGTTAGGGTTTGTAAGTTAAGGTTGATTGAGATACCTATGGTTGTTCATATGTTTGAGTTATGATCTCGTTTAATTTGATACAGGATGTAGTGCCACACTCGCATATGTTGCCCTATGCTCGCCGTGAGGAGGCGAAGCATCGGCGATATGAGGTGGGATCTTCACGAGGGACCGTTACGGATGCATGGAGTGATGGTGATAGTAGCCCTCTGCCATTACCTCATGAAGCCGTGGAGGAGGAGGTGTTTGATGATATGGTGCAGGATTTATATGTCCATCAAGGGAGGGATGATAGCATGGAGCAAGATGATCTTTTTACTGCAGCATCGACTCCACTATTTGAGGGGTGCACATTCTCTATTCTACGTGCCTCCCTTGAGTTACTAAACTTGCAAACCATCCATGGCTAGAGCAATGCAAGTTTGAATGCATTACACAAGTAGGCTTTAAAGTCCATTTTGCAAACATGGTGAATTATGCTAGTGGGTTAATTACTCAAATGCTTTTCCTCATTTATGGTCTTCACGTGCAGGCTATTGTGTAAAATGCTTCCAAGGGAGAATAAACTACCGACCTCAAGAGATATGGCAAGGCAACATGTGATCTCTCTTGGAGGATTAGATTACAAGTGCATCCATGCATGTGTCAACGATTGCGTTTTGTTTTGTGGACTACATAAGGATGCAAGGGAGTGTCCTACATGTGGAGAGGCAAGGTATAGAGTAGATCTCAAAACCTTGGATGTGCCTCGTAAGGTTCAGCGACATTTTCCCATAATGCCTCGCATCCAACATATGTTCAAGCCTCCCATCGATCAACCGATGGCAAGTGGAGAACTCCTGCGGACTCTCTTGCATGGAAGCATATTGAAGACACATGGCCAAGCTTCAAGGAAGAACCTAGGAGCTTGAGACTTGGATTGGGTATGGACGATGTGAACCCATTTGGTCTCAAAAGCACGTCTTACAGTGTATGGCCAGTGATATTGGTGAATTACAATCTTCCACCCTCTATGGCTATTAAGAAAGGACATGTTATGCTGTCCCTTCTAATTCTAGAGAAACATAAAGTCAAAAACCCTGATGTTTATTTGGAGCCTTTGATTGACGAGCTAGAGATACTTTGGAGAGGTATTGAGGTGCATGATGTGAGCAGGCCTCCCTCGTCACGAGACTTCAACTACAAAGCAGTCTTGATGTGGACGATGCATGACTTCCCAGGCTATGGTGAGTGTTCAGGTAAGCATTACACTTCTAATTATGAATAGGCAAAGGATGTGGCACCCTTAACCCACCTTCAACTCTTAATTGCGTCTATTGTTCAGGTCTCACTACATCGGGTTACCATGCATTTCCTGTTTGTGGTCCTTGGCTAGTTGCCTCATGGGTAGATGCATTGAATAAGGTCATCTATGAGAATCACCATTGATTTCTCCCACCTGATCATCCTAGATATGTTGCCCCTTGGAATGAAGTCCTTCCACAATCACTCACCACGGGAGATTGGATGAGAATTTGGGACGGTTCCACGACTCCACCACTTGGCATGAGCCGGCAAGGGTTTGTAACTACTGGTTGGAAGTAAAGATTGGCTATATTGGTTGGAAGTAAAGATTGCCCGCTAACACTTGATTTTGTTTAGATACTCCATCTTTTATCGTTTACCATATTGGTCCCACCTCAAGATCAATCACCTGCTTGATCCCATGCATATCTTCAAGAATGTGGCATCTACCATTTGGGAGCATTTGAATGGGACACGAGATTTCGCAGGCATAAGGGAGGATCTATGTACCACAGGGAGGATGCGTGAAGCTTGGCCTCAAGAGAGACCAAATGGGTGTGTTTTCTTACCTCGTGCACCGTGGATGAAGCATGCTATACTACAATTTCTACTCCCACTGGATGCATGAGGTGTTTGAAGGGAGGCTTTACAAAGAGCAAGAAAAGGGGTGTAGAGCAATTATATGGCTTGAAATCTCATGATTGGCACAAGATGCTCCAAGTAAGTATTTTATGTGCATAATAACTTTTTCCTTTCAAATTTGTGAGTGAATAGTTATAAGCAACTAATCAACCACCTCCTCGTGGGTTCAGTTCATACTACCTACTAGCATTTCACATAGTGCATCGAAGGACGTGGAAGATTGTATTTACAAGATGGGCGAGCTTGTGAGGTGCTCTACACGATACAAAATATGATGCGTATCCATGCTCCATGCAAGTTTGAATGCATATTGCTAATATGCTGTACCTTTTCATTTCTAGGTATGTGACCTCCCAAAGCACTGTGCCATGCATCCCCCACTACTCTCCCTACTACTACTCCTACTACCGTGTCGTGTCAAGCTAGTACACTGGCCACTCGTAGCTGGAGACTGCACATGACTATATTGACCACTCGTAGCTAGAGAACCAAGTCTTGACTGCATAGAAGTACGCCGATGGCTCTGCGAGACAAAAGGACCTCCTGATGGCATGGGGGAAGGGGCATAAGATGGGATGGCAGAAGGGGCATAAGACGGCATGGGGGAAGGGGCATAAGATGGCATGGGAGATGGGCTTGTGCTGTGTAGCCGGCTGGGCTGTGCTGACTCCACTGGGGTGATCTCAGCTGGTGTGGGGTGGTTTGGAGTCTAAAGTTCCGAATCCTGGGGGGTGTTTAGAGTACCTGTCATATACCCGTATAACTCCACAGGACTAGGAGGGTGTCCTAAAAGGTTATTTAAGTCCCTAAAATAGTCTCCCAGAGATCAAGTGAGCCCGAAGCGCTTCCTGGCCACATGATGAACTGGAAAAAAGAAAAAAAGATGATTACTGATGAGCTGAGAAGAAAGGGGAAGTGAAGAGAGGATTACTGTCAGAGCGCATCTATAGACACGTCTGATTAGCGTGTCTATTTTTGTGTATAATAGTGCGTCTATAGACGCGGCTGTCTGTGTCTGCAAACAGGCTAGACGTGTGTCTAGATGCACCTGTAGACGCGGTTTTAGACGTGCTCTGAGACGTGCCTATAGAAGCGCTCCGCGACAGATGGACTTTTCTAAAAAGTAGAAAAGGGCATGTGCCCGACACACAAACGTAACACTGATACCCAAATCATGCGTTTTTTGGATATGAGAAAGTACAAATCCAAAGAGAGCAAACTTCCAAAAAAGATCAACTGCAAAAAAAATTACCTTGGATAGAGGTATGGAAGGTTCTTCTCCTTTTTCAAAGTTGCTTCTCTTCCATGTTCGACCTCCTCTCCTTTAAGCTTGGAAGTAAGTGTGGGTGCCTTCCTCTTAAGTGTAAGCTTGGAAGTAAGTGTGGGTGCCTTCCTCTTAAGCATTGAAACTGTGGATCTGCTAATAACAAAGCAAGCAAGCCACGCAAAGTATAAGTAATGTGAAGAAAAGCAAAGCGAGCATGCTAAAAGTAGGTTTAAAAGCCGTGTCTATAGACGCATCTAATAGCGTGTCTATATACGTGTCTAATTACATAGACCAGATGTGGTTTTAGATGCGCTTTTAGACACCCTCCACAGAACAGACAGACGCAGTTTTAGACGCGCCTTTAGATGCGCCACAGAGTTTAAAATTAAATATTTGAAGAAAAGCAAATTTGGTGGGTTGTTTGTTTGTAAGATGTCTTCATCTTCAAAAGTAGCTCTAGTGAGGATGAATCCCTCCGTATCCACCATCGCAAAATGTGGTTGGAGCAAAAAATCAAATGTATGTGTGATCGATGTCAAGGAAACATGTATCGTGCACGTAGGATTACACTCAATCACATCTCAAAGTATGGAGAATTGGATGCGACTGTAAACATGGTAAGGGTTTGTAAGTTAAGGTTGATTGAGATACCTATGGGTGTTCATATGTTTGAGTTATGATCCTGTTTTAATTTAATACAAGATGCAGTGCCACACCCGCATATGTTGCCCTATGCTGGCCATGAGGATTTGAAGCATCGGCGATATGAGGTGGGATCTTCAGGAGGGACTGTTACTGATGCATGGAGTGATGGTGATAGTAGCCCTCCGCCATTACCTCATGAAGCCTTCTCATCCACCAAATGCACTATAAGATATAGTTGGCTTGTGAGAATAGAACGTGGAAATGTCTCCTCCACTAAACAAACCACCTCCACTAACATAACTTGAGCATTCTCAAGCATGGTGGGATCTATTTCCTTTGAGCTCACATACCTAGAAATGAAAAAGTATAGCATATTAGCAATATGCATTCAAACTTGCATGGAGCATTGATACGCATCATATTTTGTATCATGTAAAGTACCTCACAAGCTCGCCCATCTTGTAAATACAATCTTTCATGTCCTTCGATGCACTATGTGAAATGCTAGTAGGTAGTATGAACTGAACCCACGAGGAGGTGGTTGATTAGTTGCTTATAATTATTCACTCACAAATTTGAAAGGAAACAGATATTATGCAGATAAAATACTTTCTTGGAGCAGCTTGTGCCAATCATGAGATTTCAAGCCATATAATTGCTCTACACCTCTTTTCTTGCTCTTTGTAAAGGCTCGCTTCAAACACCTCATGCATCCAGTGGGAGTATGAATTGTAGTAATAGCGCGCTTCACCATCGCCATCTCTAGCTTCGATAACATCCATGGTGCATGAGGTAAAAAAACACGCCCATTTGGTCTCTCTTGTCCCAAGCTTCACGCATCCTCCCTATGGTATGTAGATCCTCCCTTATGCCTACGGAATCTCAAGTCCCATATTTCAAATGCTCCCAAATGGTAGATGCCACATTCTTGAAGATATGCATGGGATCAAGCAAGTGATTGATCTTGAGGTGGAACCAATATGGTAAATGATAAAAGATGGCGTATCTAAACAAAATTTGGTGTTAGCGGGCAATCTTTATTTCCAACCAATATAGCACATAATAGTTACAAACCCTTACCGGCTCATGCCAAGTGGTGGAGGAGTCATGGAACCATCCCAAATTCTCATCCAATCTCCAATGGTGAGTGATTGTGGGAGGACTTCATGCGAAGGGGCAACATATCTAGGATGATCAAGTGGGAGAAATCGATGGTGATTCTCATAGATGACCTTATTCAATGCGTCTTCCCATGAGGCAACTAGCAAAGGACCACAAATAGGACATGTATGGTAACCCAATGTAGTGAGACCTGAACAATAGATGCAATTAAGAGTTTAAGGTGGGTTTAGGGTGCCACATCCTTTGCCTATTCATAATTAGAAGTGCAATGCTTACCTGAACACTCGCCATAGCCTAGGAAGTCATGCATCGTCCACATCAAGACTGCTTTGTAGTTGAAGTCTCATGATGAGGGAGGCTTGCTCACATCATGCACCTCGATACCTCTCCAAAGTATCTCTAGCTCATCAATCAAAGGCTCCAAATAAACATCAGGCTTTTTGACTTTATGCTTCCCTGGAATTAGAAGGGACAGCATAACATGTCCTTTCTTAATAGCCATAGAGGGTGGAAGATTATAATTCACCAATATCACTGGCCATACACTGTAAGAGGTGCTTTTGAGACCAAATGGGTTCACATCGTCCATACCCAATCCAAGTCCCAAGCTCCTAGGTTCTTCCTTGAAGCTTGGCCATGTGTCTTCGATATGCTTCCACACAAGAGAGTCCGTGGGAGTTCTCCACTTGCCATCGGTTGATCGATGGGAGGAATGCCAGGACATGAGCTCTGCAATAGATTTGCACTTGAACATATGTTGGATGCGAGGGACTATGGGAAGATGAAGTAGAACCTTACGAGGCACGTCCAAATTTTTGAGATCTGCTCTATATCTTGCCTCTCCACAAGTAGGACACTCTCTTGCATCCTTATGTAGTCCACGAAACAAAACGCAATCGTTGACACATGCATGGATGCGCTTGTAATCTAATCCTCCAAGAGAGGTCACATGTTGCCTTGCCATATCTCTTGAGGTCAGTAATTTATTCTCCCTTGGAAGCATTTTACATAATAGCCTGCACGTGAAGATCATAAATGAGGAAAAGCATTCGAGTAATTGACCCACTAGCATAATTCACCATGTTTGCAAAATAGACTTTAAAGCTTACTTGAGTAATGCATTGAAACTTGCATTGCTCCATCCATAGATGGTTTGCAAGTTTAGTAACTCAAGGGAGGCATGTAGAATAGAGAATGTGTACCCCTCAAACAGTGGAGTCGATATTGTTGCAGTAAAAAGATCATCCTGCTCCATGCTATCATCCCTCCCTTGATGGACATATAAATCCCGCACCATATCATCAAACACAGGCCCGTGCACAGGACGACAAGAAAGAAGATGAGGAAGGAGGTGGAGAAGGGAGCGCAGAAAGGAACGTGGAAGGGAGCGAGGATTAGTTATAGTAGTGCTAGCTACTCTTTTTTGTACTTAAAGCCATTGGCTTTGCTACACTTAAATTAAATCTATCTAGCAAGGGAACACTAAAATATAAAGGAAATATTCTCGGCTTTGTTGCATAGAGATTGCTACATCCACATAAAGGACTACAAAAAAATATGATATGATAAGTCTTTCACAATGCAACATCAAAAAATAGGAGCTTATAAGAATTCAAGTAGATACTCTAGACAGCTTCCATGCATTTTGCTTCTCCAAGCTCATACATGGAATAGAGGACAAAAAATAGAAATCTATTTCCATACCCCTTTTTTTTTTCATATGTGGAAGTTTTAAAAGTGTGAAACTAGGAACCTTGATGATTGGTCATACATATAAGCAGATGATGATTTGTTCATTAGGCTCTTTGAGACAATCACAATAGATTATGTATTCATATTGCCTCATTTTATTACAACCCTTTAATTATGAAATTTCATTATTCTTGCATGCTTGCACTAGCCGCCCCCCTCCCCCCTTCAACCTTGTATTAACTATACCATTTTTAATACAAGAGGTCCTTGACATTGATAAAGGGTACCCGCATGACAAATTCCACCTATTCCAAAATAATTCTTTTGCTATCCATCTATTCATACCACGAGCCTTTCCATGTATCAATCTCATCATGTATTAGTTTTTTAATGCTCATCAAACTCTAGTGATTTCCACTTTCTACAAGCTCTATTTGTATGAGCCCACCCAGCTATTAGAGCTATATATTCTCTCCTATTCTTTTGTTTATTATTTGTTCCTTGATTGCTTTATATTCTTGAGGATAGGTTTGGGTGAAAACATGGATAGGTGGTACATTTTTCTCTTTTTTGGAAGTCTTCCATAAGTGGTGGTTTGGGGTGTAAAAGGCACATTTTCCAACATGGATGGAAGATGTTTAGAATTTCCTGCATGGGGAGAAGATGTTTAGACTTTCAAAAAGATATGATGAGAAGGATCCTAGATGTGCCACTTCAATCTCTCACTTCAAAAAAGGATATGATAACAAGAAGTGTGGGCACTCGGATTTAAATACATACTTTTTGATTTAAAAACGTGGCCTAATGCCCTAAACGTCAAGAAATTCATTTATTTACACCATCTATCGATTGGGAGCATACCGAGTGGTTTGTCCTCATACCCTACAATATGTGCCTACAAACACCATCCGCTATAGAACCATACCAAGTAGTATGAGGGACCCCGCACGATACGACACCAATATTGCACGGGTTTTTTTATGGCCTCATGAGACATAGCTACATGACTTGCCATACCATGTGGTGTCTATCATGTCTACACTTGTGTCATCACGGACCATCCAATTTAATATAATCTACAATCATGACCATTGAGACACCACACAATTGAGAGTTGTACCAGTCTTTGTTACTGCAAAACCTTGTAAAGAGATCCTACTCCCACCACTATCAAGCCTACACATACTTGTCCATTTATCCCGCTTGCTCTTTATATTTCTCTTTGGGTGAGTTTTTCTTCCTTAGTCTTTGGTGTCGGTTAGTCGGGCCAAATGATGAGCCACATGGGCCGGTGGTTGGATTCCCCTTGCCCTGGTTCACTGTAGGCTATTAGAAAGGGAAAGAGAGAGAGAGAGAGAGAGAGAGAGGGAGGGAGGGAGACACACACACACACACACACAGAGTAAAAGAGAGACAGGGAAAGAGAGAGAGAGAGAGAGAGGGAGACTAAAAGAGATAGAGGGAGAGCAAAAGAGAGGGAGAGATGCATGTTTTTGTATCAATCAAGCTAGGAGATGATCCGCTTTGGCCCATCGGATTTGCCTCGCCTCAACTGATATTTGTAGTAGTATATTAAAGATAAAATCTGAGTGATGGCTTACATCTACCAGTTGGTTTCCCACACTTTGATACTTTTATATATCATATCTATCTATGTATTATTTATAAACATAGGTGTCAGTAGAACCGGGTTTTATTCGGATGATGGTTCTCTTTTTTCGGTCGGTTCATCTTGACAACAACCCTTCCCAACCAACTGTGTGATTAGCAAAGCTAGTCTAGATCAGCTTGGTTATATGATGCTATTATATGTCTCTTGCTCTAGCCTGCACTAGTTGATAGATTGACACTTGATAGTGACTTTACGAAATTTGGTCAATAATAGTAGATCACATAGTGAGCTACTAGTGGTGATGCAACAATGGGGATAGTGGTGGTGGTGGATATCCTTGGTTGCGTTTATCATTTGCTACATGTCCAAGGAGAGGAGGTAAAGTCTACAAGCATGTTGAGCATGAACTTTGCTTACAACATCTTTGCAAAGTAGATTGGCAAGGCTCTACTATGAAGATTATGTAATTTGGTCATGTAATGAATATAATATGCATTCTCCCTCATAGCTGGGTGGCAACAACTTTTGATAGGCCACCATCCATGTGAGGCATCACTGCCCATGCAATTGCTACATCATTGTTTGAGACCACCGTGTTGATGTGGTCGATCTCCCAACTGTTCAAATCATGAAAGATGCTTGCATTAGCCATTGCGTGAGCCTAATCTCTCCTTGTTGGTAGGAGGGTAGTATCAACCAAGGATGTTTTTATCGAAGCTATGCTTGTTTATTCATATAAAATCTTGGCGAAAGTTTTCAAGATTATTTTTTTAGTTTCACAAAATATTAGTAGAATGTAGTACTTTTATATATATATTCTTTGGAATTTTGAAGGAAAAAATTTAAATCCTAGCGAAACTTTAAATTTTTATGCATAAAAGTTTCAAATTCTGGCGAATGTTTCAAAGATTTATTTTTATTAGGGCATACAAACTTTCGACGCCAATAGAAAAGTTTAGCTTCTTAATGAAACTAACTTGAAAAAATCATCCATGGTATCAACCACATCCATTATATGTTTCATTGCTTGTTTTCCCCTCATGTTTTGGTCCTCAAACTCGTATGTAGCTTGCCTTGATCCTTGCGATGAGGATTCCACGGCGAGTGAGAGAGCGAGTGAAGATCTAACAAGATGCCAAAATAGAGTGAGCGACGTGTTGTTAAAATAGTTATTTAGAAATTTCTTATGCAAATTACAATATTTGAGAGTTTATCCAACTATTTCAATTGTGGATTGACCTCATCGATTAAATTAGGCAAACTCTTACAAATTATTACATTTGAACTTACAATACATGCTATAGGAACGTTTTTAAATCCATATGTACAATATAAGGACATTACAAATTTGGCAATCAGATTTGTGATCACATGGGTCAAGCTCAAAAAAGATGCAGTTTATGTTCAACAGCCCCCTTCTCCTTGGTGCTTTTCCTACGAGTAGAAATCTTTGATGCCTTTCATTCAGGCTTCCAGAATGCAAGCTGCTCCTCTCCATTGATAGGCAAGGTTCCATTGTTCACTTTTGCATATAATTCCCATTAACCTATAGGATCTCCCAATACTCAAGGAAACCATTGGTCAAATATCACTTTAACATCCAGCCATGCTATTTGGACACATTTGGGTCAGCTCATGTACATAAGGTCAAATACTTGGGTTAGCATTTGATCGCATAAAAATTTTCAAGTTACATGCGCCTGCATTTCTTCATCACTCAATCCTATCAAGTGTTCAATCATTGTCTTACAGTCAAGCATCAGAACCTCAGTCTTCAACTGCTCTTGTGTTGCCATCAAGGATGGGTGTGTAGTGATCTAGTGCATGCAACAATCATTTTGTAAGCACTCAAACTTCTTCAAAATAAAGAACACCCAAAATACACATGCAACTTTACAATGCTAGTGTAAATTAAACCATTCATAAGCAACATGCAACACCATAAATTGTAATGTTTCTAAATAACTCTCACATAACTTCGATCCTTAAAATAATAAAATACTAAACATATTTTGCTTTCCAAGGCAATGGTATATTACGTCAAGTAATTTGTAGCTCACAACCTGGGGGGCATCACTATGTATAAACCCTCTATATCATGTCCATTCAATGCCTATTTCTAATATCCCTTATCTATAAATTTTTCATGAATAAAATGTACCCCTTTTCTATACAAATATGTAAATTGTTTCCAAAACTATTTTAAATAGTCCCTTATGCATATTTATTTTTTCTGTAAATTTTAGAAATAAAAAATATCCTTATGTTGAACTCATGTGATAGGGTTACATATGATGAGTGACTCCCTGAGTTTAGCAAGTAAAGATATAACATTTCCAAGAATCATAGTGTGTGAGGCTACGTTTGAATATTGACGGGTGATGAGAGAGAAAGAGTAGCTCTTTGCAGAAGTGAATATCCTCATGAATGATATGCTCCAACAGTCAAGACACAAGCAAGACATAAAAAATGCATAGAAGGAGCAATGCCACATCTCCATTGCATATTCTCAACAAGAACAAGATGCACACGGTGAACTCTTAACATATTGAAGATGGAATCCGTGTTTGTAACTTGGATCATAATTTTGTGGGCCTAGTTGTAAGAAAACCCTACACCCTTACCGCACGTATTACCTTTGTGCATGATGGGACTTTAAGTCCAATATGCAAAGACTGCTTTGATACGAGGACCATTTAGTTTGCACTCTCATGCAACCATCGGTTTCACATGGTATGCTTGGTAAATACGTTAAAGGTTAGGAGTGCATGTCCAACCTATAATACTCCTTACGCCAAGCAACTCTATGACCTCCTTGGCATTGGAGTAGCCTTTTTTGTGGATCCTTGGTTGCAGAGACTGTAGTTCCAATATAAGTTGAATGCCGTATAGTGTAATGACAAATATCAAATTAAATTACAATGTGTTCTCATGCTATACTTTGTATTTGCAAATTACTATTTTTTATAAACCTTATTTTAAAAAAAATATAGTTCTCAGAGATGAATTTTAGATGTTATGATATTCTTGATTGTTGAGCAATTTTAATCATCCAATCTTTACGAGTCGATATTCTCTAAACATACAGATGTTGCAAAATCATTCTCTCCATCCTAGCTACACTTGTCTTGATGGTGCTCCTATATTGCGGTTTATTCATTGTTCTATGGAACAATTACCACTGCTGCAATTGTTCCCGTGGACCACCTTTTTGACACAACTTCGTGAGAGTATAAAATATTCACTTTTTTGGTTCTCTCAATTAATATGGGATTACTTTCCAGTACTTGGCCACATCTTATGTAATTATAATTTTTGGAAAATGGGCACTCCTTGTATTTTGTTGTCCACATCATGTCAAATGTTACTGTAAATTTTGTAAAATGAGCACTCCCTGTACTCTGTTCATATCAAAAGTGGCAGAAAATGTATACTTTGCCCATAGTCTACGTGGCTAAGTCATGTATACTTTGAACTTATAGATTATGGTGAGAAGCTAATGCTATGTTTGGTGAAATGCTAGTTGATGTAAATTGGCATGGTAACTTAACCTACACTCTAAAATACAATCTATGTTTGTTCTACAATGTTTTTGAGAAGTTGCAAGTTCGCCTTTCAAATGATCCATTCAAGAGATGATAAATCTTTTTTGCACAATGATGGGGTTTCAGCTCTCTAAGCAAAGTGTCCTTGGAAAGATTTATAACTTCATCAGTGACAACTACACAAATTGCTTCACCACCTACTATTTGCAACGTTATGATGTGCATGTCAAAGAAATTGAAATGAATTGCATATTACAAAAAAGCATTGCATAATGCATCCATTTTAAATTATTTGCATTCTAGAACAATCATTATTTTAAGAAACTGCATTTTAACTGTAGTGCAACATTTCATTTGATGGCCAAAAAATAGTGTGTATTGCAATGTCTCAATTGTACTTTAAAAAAATTGCATTTAAAAATCAATTGCATTCTAACTGAATTGCAACATTTCATTTGATGACCAAAAAGTGGTGCAAATTGCAATGTCTCATTTGATTGTTCCCTCCAATTGCAACTATCAAGTAGGTCCTTCATCCACAAAGGTAATACGACCGAAAAGGGTGGAGGGTTTTTTGACAAGAAAGCCCACAAAATTAGGATCCAAGTTACAAACACAACCTCCATCTTCAATATGTTGGAGTGCAGCTTATGCATCTCGTGCTTGTTGATAATAGGCAACAGAGATGCAGCATTTCTCCTCCTATGCATTTTCAATGTCTTGCCTATTTCCAAACCATTGGAGCATTCCATTCAAGAGATGCACTTCAACAAGGAGTCACTCGTTCTCACTCATCACTGGCATCGATATTCAAACATAGCATCACGCACTATGATTCTTGGAAACGTTAGATCTTTCCTTATAGCACTTTGAAGTGTTGGCTATGGGCCCTCTGCACCACCACTCCCGTCTACACCCAGATTCATCTCCCGTAGCTTCACGCACGTTCATAAATAGTTCAAATCTTGTCACAAAAACTAAAGAGATGAAAAACATGGCTTATGAGTACATTATGTACGATATAACAACTATGAGCATAGGAACAAATTGGCATGTACTTAACTCACTTGAAGCTGGGATTCCCATGATACCATGTGGTGAGGAACAACATGGATAGCAGTGGTGGTGCCTATCCTTGGATGCGATGACCATTTGCTACATGTCCGAGGAGAGGAGGCAAAGTCTAGAGCCATGTCAAGAATGAACTTTGCATACAACATCTTTGCAAAGTAGAGTGGCACAGCTCTACTATGAGGCTTATCTGATTTGATCATGCAATGAATATAATATGCATTCTCCCTCATAGTTGGGTGGCGATAGATTTTGATGGGCCACCATCCATGTGAGGCATCGCTGCAATCCCACACAACTGCTACATTATCGTTTGAGATGACAGTGTTGATGCAGTTGATCTTCAAAGTGCCATTTAGATCGTGAAGTACGCTTGCATTAACAATGATGCGAGCCTCATCTCTCCTTGTTGGTAGGAGGGTAGCATCATCCATGTCCATTATATATTTCATTGCTTGCTTTCCCCTCACATTTTGGTCCTAGGACCCATATTTGCGTGGAAAGCAGCGATTCAAAGAGAGTCATGTATGATTCTGGAGTCATGGCTAACTTCACACAAGATAGCCGAGCAAGTGCTTCGGATACCAATCTTCTCTCCTCATAGTTGGATTATTGTGGAACCATACACGACATCTATGAAATTGATTTCAGACGATTTACTATTTTCATTCTTGATGTAAAATGGTTTAGAACTACTTACAACGGTCCCCATGCGACAGTGAGAAAAGATAGTAGCGGTCTCTTTGCAATAGACTCCACCAAACATTGGACCAATGAAAGTGATACTTTTGTTCTTCCCGAGCACTATGAGCAGGTGCATACTAATGATTTAATTAGTCGAAGCTTTCGTTTTTAAAGTCCATTGATATATATATAATTGACGACATTTGGCACCCATCTTCAATATAGGTGGTTTTTCATCCGGATCGTTCTGATCCAAGATGGTGGTACGTGATCCAAGTTGCACCACGAAGTAAGCAAATTTTTGAAGATCGAGATGTGGATATGGAGATGCCACTACCAATGCCGGATCCAATTGATGAATCTAGCGAAGAAGATGTAGATCACCATATGAGCCAAGAGGAAGATGCGCATAATGACATCGCATGGGAGGAGGATGGAGATCACGATATTGACAAAGAAGACAACAATCATCAAGATCAATCACCACACTTAAGCTTTATTGAAGAAGATGATCAAATACCTTTAGGTGAACGTACGATGCTAGAGTACGATGATGATATAGGAGATCAACTTGGTATAGAGTTGGAGATAGACTTGCTTGGCGCCTTAGACTTGGCTCAAGATGAAACAATTGATGTAAATGCCCTTATTTGATTTTTCTCATCTCAAATTTGGACATGAATATATGAGCTTCAAAGGCTTGATGTACATGCTCTCATTTTTTTATTCTCTATGAGTTCAAACATGTATGAAAATTTAAAAAAATTTGTCATTGGAAAAAACTAACTTTTAAGGCTTATTAAAAAAAAAAAAACCTCTCTGTAAAAATGTCGCTATAATATTTTGTCTTTGTGTCGCTATATAGCGACTTTTATAGGAAAAGTCGCTATATAGCGACTTTCAACAATAGTTGCTATATAGCGACGATTTACGAAACCTGCTTTTTATACCGATGATTAGCACTAAGCAAGCGCTAAACGTTAGTACGTAAACATCGCAATAGGATCCGTGTGTAGTAGTGAATCCAATGGACTAAATACACATTCGATACCTACAAGATGAGCACATCTACCTTGTTTTTTATACTCATCTATATTTGAGTGCATGCAAGGTCTTGTTTTTTATACTCATCTATATTTGAGTGCATGCAAGGTCTTGTTAGACCAACAGTTTGTTCCTTCTTTGTCAATTAACTTATTGATGACTTATGGTATGTATTTACTTATTGGTTCAGGTTATGTCTTCAAGCAAGGAATACTTTTATTTTGCCCTTTATGTGGTGAGCTATACTTATATGTCCTTCACGATAATGAACACATCTGGCTAACGTATTAAGTACTCATTTAGCCATGGCACCTATGGATTACTTATTGTGTACTCGTTTGAACGTAGTAAGGTTCAACGTCTTTCAAGTGACAATATTTATAAATACATATGACTAATTGCTTGAGTACTCATTTGAATATGGCATATGGCTAACTACTTGAGTACTGGTCCAGACGTGGTACATGGATTATTACTGAGTACTCATTTGGATGTGAAGCATATTTACTTGTCTGGATGGAGTCCTTGTTTGGATGTGGCACCTATTTATATGGCTTTCATGATGGACACATATGGATTACTTATTGAGTACTCATTTAGACATGGTCATATTGCATACTCATTTGCATGTGGCAAGGTTCAATGTCTTTTAGATGATTCACACATATGGATTACTCCTTGAGTACTCGTTTGGACATGGCACATATGGATTATTTATAAAGTACTCGTTTGCATGTGGCACATATGGATTACTATCTACTTGTTTGGACGTGATCACTATCCCTGGATGCCCATTTTCTTGGTTACTTCTGGATGTTCTTTGTAATCTCGGATGCTCATGTTCCAGGTTGTTTGACACTTCCGATGCAAAGAGGTTGTTATTTCATTACTGCTATGAATATATAAGCCCACACCAGCTTGCCTCTTGTCATGCATGGGTGGCTTATGCTCGTTGTATTTCCAGTTGTTCAATACTTAAGGATGAGGAGGTTGTTATTTCATTTTTGCCTATGATTATGTAAGATGTGTCTAATCCACACCAACTTGCCTCTTTTCATACGTGCATGGCTTATGCTCGTATTTTTGGTTGTTTTGTACTTCCAGCTACCTAGTTGTTCGGTACTTCTGGGATGCCCAATTGTTCAAGACTTCCGGATGCTCATTGCATTTCTGGATTATTGGTTCTTGATTTGCGGGATCATTATGGGTCCTTCCTATTATGTTGCTATGGCTTTCTTACACTACCAAAGAGATGGTTCAGCCTTGGCTTTGTGGACATCTCAAATCACCCCTCTATACTCATCTTTGGAGTGCCGAAGCAATTTCCTCATACGTTCATCCTTGGTACAATAGAAAAGGACACTTGAATATCTATTTTGTTCATATACACTGCATGAAATCAGTCATTTTAGGTGGATGAATTGTGTAAAACATGAAGGCATGATTATAAAGGTTTGAGAAGGTTGAACCAGATTGAACTTGGAGACAACAATTAGCTCTAGTATTCAAATAAAGAGCTAAAGCATCAAACTTGAAGATCTCAAGCCCTCATTATGCATCATCACTATGTCAAACAAGTTGAGATTTCCATGCATATTCTTTTATTTTTCACACATACTTTGCACTGTATCATGCACCAAACATAGCACCTATACTTTGCCCTGTACTATGGACAAAGAGATCTCTATATCAAGCATCGAGAAGGCTAGGGTGGAATCCATCAAAGCCGTATGCTTGCTTGAGAAGCACTTTCCCTCGAGCATTATGACAACTCAAGTCCACTTGCTTGTGCACATAGTTGATGAGGTGGCTATAGTAGGTACCGTTCATAGTCGATGGATGTTTTTTCTTGAGCGGTTTATGAAAACTTTAAAGGGGTTTGTAAGACAAAGAGCAAGACCAGAAGCAAGCATGGCAGAGGGATGGCTTGTGCAAGAGTCATTAGTATATATCACAAAGTTTCTTGCATCCATGGATCCTGATATGCCGCAAGCTTGGCACAATAAGGATGATGATCGCATCATTGGCAAGGTTCCCCAAGGAAAAGGGATTGAAATAAGGATGAGCGAAGAGCAAATGGAGAAATTCAATAAGTTTTGTATCCTCAATAGCCCTGAGATGCAGAAGTGGATTGAGAGATATGAGTGGCCAAAGTAGAAAGAATAAATGCAAGGACGAGATTTAGAGTAATGTACAGGCGATCACAACCATATCCACGAGATCTGGCTCTTCTCCCTACTCACATGTCACTTGATTGGCTACAATTGGCTCTACGTAAAGCCAAACGTGATGGAGAGACAATAAGCGAGCGCGAGCGAGAGTTATCATCTAGATGTATGGTGCATGTAAGTTTCTTATCTCTTGACGTAATTAAGTAATTATTTGTGGCAATATATGCTATAAAATAGTGCATCTTCATTGTTTTAATGATGGTCTTTTACAACACAAAAAGTACAGTGCATTATGGTCATATGCCACTTGCATTGATCATTGCAATGAGGATGCAATGGCGAGTGAGAGAGCAAGTAAAGATCTATTACAAGATCTAAGAATTTATCCAACTATTTTGATTTTGGATTGATCGTGATCGATTAAATTATACAAATAAAACAGGTAAACTCTTGCAAATTGTTACAATCAAACTGAAGATACATGTCATAGGAACTTTTTTAAATCCATGTGTACAACACAAGGACATTACATATTTGGCAATTAAAACTACAATCATATGGGTCAAGCTCAAAAAAGATGGAGCTCATGTTCAACATGTCTTGATTTTCCCAATGGGTCGCATTGCTACATCCTCGTTTACATTGAAATTTTGCAGTTTTATCAAAATGGCTTCCATGGTAGGTCTCTCCTTTGGATCAATCCTACATAGCAAGTTTCCACAATTAACCAAGGGTTTGACTGCAATGTATTTACTTCGCCAAGATATCACCAATACTTGATAGATAGATCTATGGACCACTGTCATTGCTAGATCATTCTTTAGTGCTAGATGAGCATGAGCATCGTTTCTATTACTCTTCCTACTAGCATATTATGATGTTGGCCTAAGACGTGGGACACCCACAACCTATATATGGAGTACCTTACACTTTTCCCCCACGCCCACTGTTGGAGCTACTTGTTGAAGATGAAGACTTCCTATGGATAAAGAACCCAAAAAAATTGTTCTTGCATGAGTTGTAAATGTTAAAACTCTGTGGAGCATCTAAAAGTGCATCTAACACCGCGTCTGTACTATGGAGCACATCTATAGGCACATCTAAAATGTACTGTAGATGTGTTGATAGACGTGCATTTAGACACACTTTTAGACACACAAATAGATGTGCTTTTAGATGCACAGACTGCAAGCTGATTTTCGAACCTACTTTTAGCGTGCTTGCTTTCCTTCACATACTTTTAGTGTCGTGCAGCTTGCTTTTCTATTAACAAACACTGTTTCAGGCATCCACACTTATCTCCAAGCACCCATACTCATCTCTAGGCTTACACAATCATCCCTAAGCACACAAGAGAAGAGGGTGAACAAGGAAGAGAAGAAAGAGAAGCAGCTTTGAAGAAGGACAAGAAGCTTCCATACCTTAATCCAAGGTAAGTCTCTTGACGGTTGATCTTTTTTGGAAGTTGCTCTCTTTGGATTCGTCCTTTGTCGTATGTAGGGAACAGAAGTTTTTGGTACTAGAGTTGTTCTTTTTGGGATTAGCCGCATGTGTCCTTTTTGGTTTTTTTTTTTTAGGGCGTATGTTAGAGCGCATCTATAGACACGTCTAATTGCGTGTCTAACTGTGCGTCTGTCTTTTGAGAAAAGAGATAGATGCACCTATAAATGCACTATTAGATGTGTCTATAGATGCACTTCGATAGTCTGTTATGTATTTTTCCGTTTCCCCTTCCTTTTCCTTCTCTTTCCCTTCCCCTTCCCCTTCCTCTTCCCCTTCCACTTCCACTTCCAAGAAAAGGACTGCATATTGAATGATGGAAATAAGTGATTGCATGAATGAAGGGATTGCATGAATGATGGAAAGGGATTGCATGATTGAAGAAAGGGATTGCATAAATGATGGAAAGGGAAAGCATGATTGAAGAAAAGGATTGCACTCGTGAGGAAATAAGGGATTGCCTTCTCTTTTTCTCTCCTTTCTTCTCTCTTTTCTTCTCTTTTCTCCTCTCTTTTTCTCTCTTATTTTCTTTCTTTTTTCTCCTCTCTTTTCCTCTCTTTTTGTCTCTTTTCTCATCTCTTTCCTTCTCTCTATATTCCTCTCTTTTTCCATCCTCTCTTTCCTTCTCTTTTTGTCTCTCTTTTTCTCTCTTATCTCCTTTTCCTTCTCTTTTTGTCTCTTTTCTCATCTCTTTCCTTCTCTCTTTTTCTCTCTTTCCCTCCTCTCTTTTCTCCTCTCTTTTATTCACCTTGTCTCTCTTTTTCCTTCTCTCTTTTATCCTCTCTTTCCTTCTCTTTTCATCTCTCTTTTTCTCTGTTATCTCCTCTCTTTCCTTCTCTATTTTTCTCTCTTTTATCCTCTCTTTCCTTCTCTCTATTTTCCTCTCTTTTCTTCTCTCTTTCCTTCACCTTGTCTCTCTTTTACTTCTCTCTTTTATCCTCTCTTCCCTTCTCTTTTTGTCTCTCTTTTCTCTTTTATCCCCACTTTTTTTCTCTTTTTCTCCTATCTTTTCCTCTCCTTTCTCCTCTCCTTCTCTTTTCTCCTATCTTTTTCTCTCTTATCTCCTTTCTTTTTTCTCCTCTCTTTTTCTCTCTTTTCCTCTCTTTCCTTCTCTCTTTTTCCCCATGTGAAGCTTCAATAGCCTGAGATTGAGCAAGTAGATACAGACTTCTGCCACTCTAATTCAAAGAATGCAAGAGTCTATAAATGCTTGCTCAATGTCAGGCTATCACTCTATTTTTTCTTTTGCATCTCGTGACAAGGGCATATTCAATGGTAATCTTCTTCTTTTCTTTTTTTTATTTCATCATGTGGCCAGGAAGCTCTTCAGCCTCACTTGATCTTTGGGATGCCATCTTTCAGGAGTTATATAACCGATGGCCATATGCCAATTTGAATGATACAGTGTAATGTTGGATGATACAGTGCAAATTGCATGTGGATAGTACAAAGCTTTTTGAGATATCCACCTATTTCACATGTCCATGCATATGTAAGATATTTGAGATATCCACCTATTTCACATGTCCATGAAGAAAATACATAATGCGATTTGATAGTAAGCATACCTCACAATACCACAGATCTTGAATATAGCATTTCTAACATCTTCTTGTAAGCACCCTTTTATTGTAATTGGGAGGATGAACTATCGAAGCAACAATGAAGTCATGTCAACAATATAACATAATAATAATTACGCTAACGCATCACGATTATCGGTACACTAATTCTACTTAGAATACCTGTAAGACCTTGTGCCAATCATGGGACTTGAGGCCACTAAGCTTATTGTCCTTTGAAAATGCTCCTTTCAAGCAACGCATGTACCCTGTCGGTGTTTGAAAAGAGGCAATGTCTACCTTGACCACTACCTCCTCCCTCGTAGAGAGGATCCACGTTGCTTTCGGGAGGACAACTTTTCTCGAAGCATGCACTTGGGGCCACAAACGAGACATCCTATTCATAGCACGCAAGTCTTCTCGCACTCCTCTCGAGTCCTTGGAACCAACCAAGTGTGCCCAAATAGTAGCCCCCACATTCTTGAAGATATGCATGGGATCCAAGAGATGATTGATTTGTAACTGACCCCAATAAGGAAGCTTGTGAAAGATCGATAGCCTCTTCATACCAGGAGGAGGTTCCTCTCCATTCGCCCTCCAAGCTTGAATCCAATCACTTGCCTTCAAATATGATGGTGGTGGACCAAGCTGAGCTCCACGTGCGAGATGGTCAAGCAAAAGGTATCGAGCATGACCTTCATAAAAATTTTTCCTCATATGTTTGGAGTAGCATGCAAGCGATTTCAAAGCACGTCCACAAACAGGACAAGCATGGTACCCACTTGTAACAAGTTCCGCACGCGTGCATGAATGTGTTAGTACAAGACATGCGTGCAAAAGAGAGTAAAAAAAGCATAATCCCTCATTGTACATGTAAAGACACACCATGTACCTGCGCACTCTCCATATCCTGGGTAGTCGTGCATGGTCCACATCAAGATATCCCTGACCAAAATATCATTGGTATGTCTAGGAGCTCTGGAAATATCAAAGACCTGCACTCCTCTCCATAATATCTGTAACTCCTCTATCAAAGGTGCCATATACACATCCATGTTTTTTGCCTTGTACTTTCCTGGCACAAGTAGTGCAAGCATGAGGTGTCCCTTTTTTATTGTTAGAGATGGTGGGATATTGTAATTCACCACGACTATGGGCCATGTCGACCAAGATGTCGAGCGTAACCCGAAAGGATTCACACCGTCCATGGCTAGCCCAAGATGTAAGTTGTGTGGCTCCTTCGCAAAGTCCGGCCACTGATTATCTATGTGCTTCCAAGCTGCACAATCTGCAGGAATCCTCAATGTGTCATTAGTGGACCGATGAGATGCATGCCATGTCATCAACTCCGCTATGGATTTGCATCGAAACATGTGTTGTATTCTTGCAATGATGGGAAAGTGTCTCAAGACCTTTACCGGTATCCGCTCACCCTACAAGTCATCTCTATATCGTTGTTCCCCACACTTTGGACAACTAGCCAAATCTCCATGCTCACGATGAAAGAGCATACAATCATTACGGCAAGCATGGATGGTATCATAATCCATACACACCATTGTTAGCATCTTTTTCGCTTCATCTCTTGATGCGGGCATGGTATTTGGTGTAGGCAACATCTTATAGAGCAACCTATGACAAAGACAGTATCCAAATGATGATTCTCAAAACAAACAATCTACAAATAATGAGTCAAATTAATGCAAGGGCTAACCTCATTAAGGCCGAGACACTTGTATCCGACCACCCATACTGTACTTGTAGATTCAAGATTGAGAGAAAAGCACGTAGTTTAGACATCCTAGCACCCTCGTACAATTGTGTTGATTACAATTCTCGCATTTTGACCTCAGACTCTGACATCACGTGTACGTGGGATGTAGTGCCCCTAAAAATGGAATCCATCATGTCGACCATACCCTCGTCATCATCCGAGAGACTATAGTCTTGCTGAAAGTGAGAAGGTATATGTGTACCCTCGTCACCCTCCTCATCCTGTTTTAAGATTCCATGTAAATATAAGATCTTCTATTTCCTAGTATACAATAAGATTGCGAACTTAAATAACTTTGACTTACCGATGATCCATCAACATGTGCAACACCAATGGGGGGTACTGGTTCTAGTTCCTCCCCATACATCCGCAAGTGGCACATGATAATACGACGTTGATGTCGTACTTCTCGCTTGCAATGAGTGCAATGACAGTATAACCTTTCCGAAAGCCACTTCGTGCTCCTAGGCGTTGGCGCATCATCGGATGAGCTTCCACTCATCCCTTCCATCTACACTTATAAAATCACAACATAAGCATGAGGAGGACATATTGACAATTATAAAAAAGCATGTTTGAGCTTCTCTTGATGCCACATCAAAAAAATGACAGTAAGCATCGCTATATAGCGACGCTTTCCTCTGTTCCGTCGCTATATAGCACCGTTTTTAATTAAAAATGTCGCTATATAGCGATGGATTAGCGCGACGCTGTGGGTTAAAACTCGAAATGCAAAACACGCAACGCTTTGCTCACACCATTCCCTAATCTCTCAAGTAAGCGACCCAAAATCTCCTCCCACCTATTTTCGACGACCTCCCACCTATTCCAAGCAACCTCCCACTCTATTTTCCACTCCTCACCCTTCTCCTACCTCTTGTACTCCCTCTCTATCCTTTTTCCTCTTTGGTTTCTTGAAAGAAAGTTCTTCAAGAGGTGAGTTTGTTTCAACAATGTAGGTTGTTTGTTTGTTAGCTTTAGTTTTGTGAGTGTTTCTTCTTGTATTGCTAAACCTGTAAACTAGTTTTCATGCTTGTTTTGAAAGGATTGAAACAAAAAACGAGATTTCAAGAAAGAAAGAAAACTCACCTCTTTTTTCTGTATTTCTCTTCCTTCTCTTTCTCCTTGTCTCCTCAATCTCCTCCTTTCCTTGTCTCCTCAATCTCCTCCCTTCAAGAAGTTGCTTTTGTAATCTCCTCCTTCCACTAACATCTTATTCGGAAAAATGGGTTGTTTTCTCTCTTTTGTAGGGCCAGTCCACTACACCGAGCGAGACATACTATTTCAAGTAAGTGCTTCCTCTTTCTTCCATTTATTATTTTTGTTATTTGCATTGGCCTGCAGCTAGCACCTTAAGCACTAGCTGCAATGATGGGTGTAGGAACCCTCTCTTCCCCTCCCACTCTTTCCTTCTTCCCCCTTCTCTTATTCTCTTTTTTCCCCCTTCTCTTTTTTCCCTCTTCTCTTATTCTCTCTTTCCCCCTTCTCTATTCCCCCCTCATCTCTTTTTCCTTCTCTCTTTCCTTTCCCTCTTATTCTCTATTTCCTTTCCCTCTTATTCTCTTATGCTTATGCTTCTCTCATTCCCCCTTCTCTATTTCCCCCTTCTCTATTTCTCCCTTCTCATGCATGAGCATAAGCATGAGCTTATGCTTATGCTAATATAAGCATTAGCATAAGCATAAGCATAATATTCTCTTATGCTTATGCTTCTCTCATTCCCCCTTCTCTCTTTCCCCCTTCTCTATTTCCCCCTTCTCTCATTCGCATAAGCTCATGCTCATGCATGAGCATAAGCATGAGCTTATGCTTATGCTAATGCTTAAGCATAAGCATAAGCATAAGCATAAGCTCATGCTTATGCTCATGCATGAGCATGAGCTTATGCTTAAGTTTCCCCCTTCTTTATTTCTCTATTTCAACATAACCTTATGCATAAGCATGAGCTTATGCGGAAATAGAGAATGAGAGAAGCTTATGCTTCTCTCATTCTCTATTTCGGCATAAGCTCATTCTCTATTTATTTATGCATGAGCTTATGCTTATGCATAAGCTTATGCGGAAATAGAGAATGAGAGAAGCATAAGCTCATGCTTATGCTTCTCTCATTCTCTATTTTCGCATAAGCTCATCTCTATTTCCGCATGAGCTCATACAGGAATAGAGAATGAGAGAAGCTTATGCGAAAACTCATTCTCTATTTCTGCATAAGCTCCTTCTCTATTTCCGCATGAGCATAAGCATGAGCTTATGCTCATGCATGAGCATGAGCTTATGCTTAAGTTTCCACATAAGCTCATGCTTATGCATGAGCTTATGCGGAAATAGAGAATGAGAGAAGCTTATGCAGAAACTCATTCTCTATTTCCGCATAAGCTCCTTCTCTATTTCCCCCTTCTCTCATTTCCCCTTCATCTCTTTCCCCCTTCTCTCATTCGCATAAGCTTTCCCCCTTCTTTATTTCTCTATTTCCGCACAAGCTTTCTCTTATGCATGAGCTTATGCGGAGATAGAGAAGGAGAGAAGCATAAGCATGAGCTCATGCTTATGCTTATGCTTATGCACATGAGCATAAGCATGAGCTTATGCTTATGCTCATGCATGAGCATGAGCTTATGCTTAAGTTTCCCCCTTCTTTATTTCTCTATTTCAACATAACCTTATGCATAAGCATGAGCTTATGCGGAAATAGAGAATGAGAGAATCTTATGCTTCTCTCATTCTCTATTTCCGCGTAAGCTCATTCTCTATTTATTTATGCATGAGCTTATGCTTATGCATGAGTTTATGTGGAAATAGAGAATGAGAGAAGCATAAGCTCATGCTTATGCTTCTCTCATTCTCTATTTCCGCATAAGCTCATCTCTATTTCCGCATGAGCTCATGCGGGAATAGAGAATGAGAGAAGCTTATGCGGAAACTCATTCTCTATTTCTGCATAAGCTCCTTCTCTATTTCTGCATGAGCATAAGCATGAGATTATGCTTATGCTTATGCTTAAGTTATTTCCGCATGAGCATGAGCTTATGCTTAAGTTATTTCCGCATGAGCATAAGCTCCTTCTCTATTTCCGCATGAGCATAAGCATGAGCTTATGCTTATGCTTATGCTTACACAAGCATAAGCATAAGCTCATGCTTATGCTCATGCATGAGCATGAGCTTATGCTTAAGTTTCTGCGTAAGCTCATGCTTATGCATGAGCTTATGCGGAAATAGAGAATGAGAGAAGCTTATGCGGAAACTCATTCTCTATTTCCGCATAAGCTCCTTCTCTATTTTCGCATGAGCATAAGCATGAGCTTATGCTTATAAGCTCATGCTTATGCTCATGCATGAGCATGAGCGTATGCTTAAGTTTCCGCATGAGCTCATGCTTATGCATGAGCTTATGCAGAAATAGAGAATGAGAGAAGGAGCTTATGCGGAAACTCATTCTCTATTTCCGCATAAGCTCCTTCTCTATTTCCACATGAGCATAAGCATGAGCTTATGCTTATGCTTATGCTTATGCAAGCATAAGCATAAGCTCATGCTTATGCTCATGCATGAGCATGAGCTTATGCTTAAGTTATTTCCACATGAGCATAAGCTCCTTCTCTATTTCTACATGAGCATAAGCATGAGCTTATGCTTATGCTTATGCTTATGCTCATGCAAGCATAAGCATAAGCTCATGCTTATGCTCATGCATGAGCATGAGCTTATGCTTAAGTTATTTCCGCATGAGCATAAGCATGAGCTTATGCTTATGCTTATGCATAACCATAAGCATAAGCTCATGCTTATGCTCATGCATGAGCATGAGCTTATGCGGAAATAGAGAATGAGAGAAGCTTATGCGAAAACTCATTCTCTATTCCTGCATAAGCTCCTTCTCTATTTCTGCATGAGCATAAGCATGAGCTTATCCTTATGCTTATGCTTATGCATAAGCATAAGCTCATGCTTATGCTCATGCATGAGCTCAAGCATGAGCTTATGCTTAAGTTTCCACATAAGCTTATGCTTATGCATGAGCTTATGTGGAAATAGAGAATGAGAGAAGCTTATGCGGATCTCATTCTCTATTTTTGCATAAGCTCATTCTCTATTTCCCACTCTATTTTCCTCTTCTCTCATTTCCCCCTCATCTGTTTCCCCCTTCTCTCATTCGCATAAACTTTCCCTCTTCTTTATTTCTCTATTTCCCACTCATGCGGAAATAGAGAATGAGAGAAGCTTATGCGGAAATAGAGAATAAGAGAAGCTTATGCGGAAACTCATTCTATTTTCGCATAAGCTCCTTCTCTATTTCCGCATGAGCATAAGCATGAGCTTATGCTTATGCTTATGCTTATGCATAAGCATAAGCATGAAAGCTCATGCTTATGTTTATGCTTATGCATAAGCATAAGCATAAGCTCATGCTTATGCTCATGCATGAGCATGAGCTTATGCTTAAGTTTCCGCATAAGCTTATGCTTATGCATGAGCTTATGTGGAAATAGAGAATGAGAGAAGCTTATGCTTCTCTCATTCTCTATTTTTGCATAAGCTCATTCTCTATTTCCCACTCTATTTCCCCCTTCTCTCATTTGCCCTTCTCTCCTTCTCTATTTCCACATAAGCTCATGCTTATGCTTATGCGGAAATAGAGAAGGAGAGAAGCATAATAGAGAATGAGAGAAGCATAAGCATAAGCTTATGCTTCTTTCCTTCTCTATTTCCGCATAAGCTCATTCTCTATTTCCGCATAAGCTTATGATTATGCTTCTCTCATTCCCCCTCATCTCTTTCCCCCTTCTCTCATTCGCATAAGCTTTCCTCCTTCTTTATTTCTCTATTTCCGCACAAGCTTTCTCTTATGCATGAGCTTATGCGGAAATAGAGAACGAGAGAAGCTTCTCTCATTCCCTATTTCTGCATAAGCTCAATGCATAAGCATAAGCTTATGCAGAAATAGAGAATGAGCTTATGCGGAAATAGGGAATGAGAGAAGCTTCTCTCATTCCCTATTTCTGCATAAGCTTATGCATGAGCTTATGCGGAAATAGAGAATGAGAGAAGCGCTTATGCTTCTCTCATTCTCTATTTCCACATAAGCTTATGCTTATGCTTCTCTCATTCCCCCTCATCTCTTTCCCCTTCTCTATTTCCCCCTTCTCTCATTCTCTATTTCCGCATAAGCATAAGCATGAGCTTATTCTCTCTAACTCTTATTCTCTATTTCCCTTTTCTTCCTCTTCTCTTTCCTTTCCCTCTTCTTTCCTTTCCATCTTCTTTCCCTCTTTCCTTTCCCTCTTCTTTCCTTTCCCTCTTCTTTCTTCTTACCTATGCCTATGCCTATGCGTATGCTTATGTTTGTTTTTTTGTTTTCTGTTTTCGTGTTTGTGTCTATGTTAGACATGGGATCACGTCGCTCATCCGACGAGTAGGGACAGCCTCGCAGGAGGAGAGCTCACGAACTATATGCTCTAGAGGACTTTGATTCCTCTCAGGCGACTACCCCGAGGACTACCCCTGGTTCGACTCCTCTCGGACCTAGCACTACGACTACCCCTGGTCTGACTCCTCTTCCACGTAGCACTACGACTACCCCTCGGGGAACTCCTTTGCTAGTCGTGCATGGCTTTGTCGGGAGTCCCAACGAGTTTGTAGAGCAGATGAGCGATGAGGAGGCAGCGAGATTCTTCTCTCTGCTCTCTCAGAGGACCTCATCAATTCCTTCCCCTACACCGACGGGTGGACATACTGCCCAGCCATCCCCTTGCACCGCTTCGACCGCGGGATCATCACCTGCGCATGCCTCTCCTAAGGAAAGGAAGAGTAGGACGGGCGGCTCATGTTGTGCTGACTCGGGAGATGTAGACGAGTCAGCACACTCATGCTCCTTTAAGTCTCCACTTGGTCTGGAGACACAGTATCAGTCAGGTCCCTTTCCCTCTCCTAGTCCCACTGCTACTCCTCGCTCCAGAAGCACTCGTGCAGCTTCCACTCCTTCAGACTCTGCTACCGTCAGTCCCCCTTACTCATCAGGGGATCTCTTCTATCAAATCACATCTGCCGGAGAGATAATAGAAGATAAAAAGGGCAAAGCAATGATGGCCACCATTAGGAGGTTGATGAGTCATCACTTCAAGAGCAACATAAATACTGATTGGTGGTATCAAGATGGCCAAAAGAAGCAGGCGGTGATCAATGAGTTAAAACAAAGATACCCTAATCCGCCAAATGTGGAGTTTAATGACAATTATATGCGAGATTGCATGGGTTTGGTCCTGAAGCATCGTAGATCAACCTTGTGTACTTCCATCACAAAGGGGTTGGCTAAACCCAGCTGGGCAAACAAAGCTGATTGGAAGTACTTCAAGAAGCAACATAGGGACCATCCCGAAATGTTCGAGGGTCAGAGGAGGGCTGTGAAGAGATGGCTGGACGTCGTAGGTACTTCACACTTTGGTGTAGGTAGATGGTATGCGTTCGAGGCAATCGTGATAAGTCTACTTCTTCTCAATTAATGTATTGTTCTATTTGTTTTACTTACATATTACATGCACTTTAGCTAACTCTAACTCTCGTAAATTGGATCCACAGCAAGCTGCGATGGGCCGTCTTCCTACAGATGCAGAGACGCGATGCGCATTTCGGATAGGAACAAAGCCGTGGTTCATTGAGCAAGAGGCAATGGGAGCGACGGTCGATTGGGCTGGGGTGGCTGCTCGCACGGTATAAGTTTACTCCTACTTGTAATCTCACCTTTTAATTTAAGTTCCAATCTAATTTTCGATTTATATGATTCACTCTTAGGGTCAAAGCTCAAGCATCCCATCATCGGAGGCAAGCGATCAACAAGGCCAAGGATCAGACGCAGGTGGCGAAAACGAGGGAGAAGATGCAGGTGTTGAGGACCAAGGAACAGGCCAACAAGATGAAGATGATTCAGATTCGGATTCGGATGAGTAGTAGTGGTAGTAGCATTTTATATATCCACTCATTTGAGCAATTTTGTATCGCCCTTTCGAAAGGGTAATTTTGTTGAAAACACTGTTGTATATGTCCGACATGTATATGCATTTGTTACTCATCATTTCACAAGAGCAATTTTGTATCACCCTGCAAGCAAGGGAAATTTCGTTATAAAAAACTTTCTTTTGTAATTACAAAAAAAAAAAAAGGATTAGTGGGGCTTAACCGGGCCAAAAGGAAGCCCTGTTTAGCCCCACTAACCCTTTTTTTTTACTTTGTTAATCGTCGCTATATAGCAACGTTTACCAGTGTCGCTATATAGCGACGATTAACAGTGTCGCTATATAGCGACGTTTGCATTGTCGCTATATAGCGACGATTGCCAGTGTCGCTATATAGTGATAGTCCTTTTCCGATGCTTTTAGCGACACTTATAGCGATATTTGCGCCCATGAAAAAAAAAATTTATGTAAAAAGCGTTGGTATTTCCGTCGGAAAATGGCCTATGCCTTGTAGTAATTGTATCTAGGCACCTGTGCAAACTTGCATGTACTCAGAGACACAACTGAGTGTGATGAAAGAGAACATCTGAGCTCACCCAGAAAACAAACGAGTATCTTAAAAACGACAAGAAAACATGTGAGAAGCACCTTTGCATATGTGAAGTAGTGTATCCTAGAAGTAATGATATCAAAGCTAAATAGAAAAGAAACATTGAAAGAAAACATGTTAGCATGTTAACAATGTAAAACATTTGGAAAGTCCTTTTCTTCCCTAGGATAGACCAACTTATGAAAGTAAAGCTAGTGTTGAATACATGACGAGCAAGTCAAGAAAGATGTTAGCTTATAAGAGAGAAAGAAATATTCAATTGACATTTTCTTTTGTATATAAAGCACACCTACATGATCTTTACCCTACTCTAGATCAAATACAATGGATGGCCTATAGGCATGCTTGATTAACAAAAGATGAAAGAAAACCTACTTTCAAAATTGTAAAATAATCAGATGTAACTCTCACCTTCAAAATAGCATAAAACATTTAGGAAATAAAAAGTAAATGATAAGATAATTGAAGAAAATCTAGCCTTGAAAACAATACAAATATTTTGGAAGCTCCTTTGAATCAATCACCTTATGGTGAAAGTAAAGCTTGATATAGAATATTTGGCAAGTCTCTTTAACCGAGATTCATGGAAACTTGAAGCTACAACTAAACTTGCTAGCAAAACATAATAATACATGTATTATGATTGCGAATAAAACACCAAGCATATGAATGTAGTGGAATACAAATAACATAACCTAAATCAAGTAGAATATCAAGAACAAAGCATTGTATTGAACTATGATGATATCATGGTTTCCAATCGTGTACAAAATTAAAGAAAGTTGGTTTATCTTTATACAAATAGGCAAAGAAAAGTTCTGACACATAGATGTATGTCATAGTGATTGCTAAAAAACAATCAACTTTTGTGAGGCACCCAAGTATAGATATTGACAGAGCTCTTTGGTTTTATGAAGGTTGAGTAGCAAAGCACTTACACAAAGACTCAACAAGAACTAAATATGAAGTTGGTTGGTTAAGGATGCACTAAATAAAGACTAGCTTAATATATGTGAAGCATCATTGACTTCTACTTTTGCAAAAGCGTGACACCAATCAGGGTGCTTCAATATTGGGTCCTTACTCGTGGCCTCCTTAAGTTGCTAAAAAGACTGCTGTTGCTCCACACCCCATTGGAAAGAAACTCTTTTTCGTGTCAACAAGTTCATGGGCTGTGTTGAGAGTTCACACTCAACATCATGTGATCATGTGTGCATAGCACCATCACGTGATCATATGTGCATAGCACTAACCTTATAGAGTGCTATAAAGGAAAGGGTTAGATCCCCTAACCCTAACCCTAAAAGGGTTTGTATATATTCTATTTTTTCAACTAATTCTAGTGTACAGTTAGTCATTTGTGGTGTGCTCTCTAGCTGTGCCCTCTCTCCTCATCTCCACTCTTCTCCTCTCCCCTCTTCATATTTTGTCATGGTATCAGAGCTCCCTTGTCTTCCGTTGAGACATTGAGATTCTTGAGAGTGTGAGAGAGATTGTGAGATTTGAGAGTTTTTTCTTGAGTGATCTTCTCTTCCGTTGAGAGAAACTTCCGTTCACTTGAGAGATTATTCCGTTCATTGTGAGATTTCATTCATCAGAGATTTCCGACATCTGTTCTTTCCATTGTGATTTGAGAGTGAGAGAGGTGTTTTCTTCTTTAGAGAAGTTCTTTGTAAGGTTCATTTCGAGTGAATGAGAGAGAGGTAGATTAAATAGAGATCTCTGAGAGAGAGATAGGTGGGAGGATCCAAAAGAAGCTACTCCAAACGTGCACTCCCAGCTCTCGGGCTTCTTCAAAGGCTACTACAGGTGCATCTACTCCATCGACATCTAAGGCCCTCCAGTGATTAGGAGCTTCGATGTGGCTGGCTGACCACCGGCTCTGCAATGAGCCTCTACATACAAGCGCAACTAAGCTTCTCCAACGTGCCTCGCCATAGTTAAACGCAGCCAAGGTTGTTTTTTGGAGAAGACCGACTGGGTTGCTCTTGCTTTGCTGCTGCTAGCCAAGTTTGAGGTCGTAGCGGCCGACCCAATCCTTCTACTCGAAGTTTCTAACGCTCCAGCCGTAGCACTACAGCCACGACCATTTGCAACTTTTGGATCCCAGCTTCAGCCAAGCCAAGCGCATGCAAGTTCTCGTGAGCTCCTAATCGCCACCAACGACCTGAGGCTTCAAGCAGCAAAGACCTTCTGCCTATCTTCCACTTTGTTTCCGATTGATCGCACTTAACTGACTCTTGACATTGTTGTACTCTGCAAGTCGAACCTTCAAATCATCCTCTAGCTTGGTCACGTGATCCTGAATAGTGTCAACGGTCTCTCGAAGCGGGGTCATGAGAGGGTACTTCGCCTCATCCCAACTAAACCTTGTGATGAAGGAATCTACAGGGACCCCTTCTACCGACAATGTTCTTGCTTCCGAACCTGAAGCCCGCTCCAAGTCCTCGATTTGGCGACGGATCTTGTGAGTCACCCCCTCCACAACTGAATTCGCCTTGATCAGATCATCGCTGAGGGACAGCAACGAGTAAAGCGTCCCCACTCTCAAGTCCGGGATATGTAACTTGTAGGCCGGGGTGTCGAAAGCTGCCTTGGAAACGCTCTGCTGCAGGGCTGACCACGTTGCTGATGCCGAATTTTGCACAGGCAAGGAGACCACGTAGATTCCGGTAGTGGTATAATCCGACACGTGGTAGATTTTGATCTCCACGAAGGAGACACGTGGAGGATAGCTTATCATCAGGTCAAGGCCACCACATCCAAAGGTTTGATCACAATTGTGCCACGTGGCAACGTAATCTTATCTGCCACGTCATCATCTTATTCAGTGCCACATCATCAGTGACACATCATCCTGCCACGTCATCACCGACTGCCACATCAGCACTACCACGTCAGCACTGCCATGTCATCAGTGCCACGTCACCCTACTGACATCATCAGTGCCACCTCAGCACTGCCACCTCAGCAGTCCAGTCAGCACTGACCCTCTGTAGGCACAGTCCCTTGCCAGGCACACTGTGCACACACTGCATGTGCACACTCCTGCCACCTCAGCACAGAGCTTCACTGGCACACCTCTTGCTAAGCACAGTGCCACATCATCACTGCATGTGACTCACAATGACACATCATCATTGAGCACCATTTGCACTCCTTTTGCCCCTCCACCTAGATCAAGTCATATCTCTTGATCCAGGAAGAATTTGAGGGTGCTCCAAAAAGGAAAGTCGCTCGATTTTTTGTGCTCTACGTGCTCGTTACATCACGCGCACATTTCGGCGCAAGTTACACTCACATTTGAGCCTCGCCGACGAAACCACTTCCTTCACGCACATTTGCCTCTACATCGACGCATCTGACCCAGCACTTAAAAAGAACAAAGGAAAAGGAATTATTTGCTGCTCTTTCATCGATCGACGGTTGGTTTAGATCTAGATCAAAATAGACTAGATCGCCATAGAGGGGACGCTTTGAATTCCCCAAGTTGCCAATCTAAGCCATGCCCGAAATTCCCGACTAGTACCTACTCGGAGTCAGTCCATATGCTCACATCCGATTTCGCATCATTACATTACCTGAAACCTTACGTTCATCAGTTCAGTGAGCAGACTTCAGAGTTCAGAGGCATTGCAGATTGATTCAGTGGGCAGATAGCACTTGATTTCACACACACATGCCACCATTGTAAAGCCTATTTGGCTATCTCACGGCATCGTGCACAACATTTTTCAGCCTTGTAAAGCCTCTTGGCTATTCCCGGCATCATTGCCACAAGCCTTGTAACACAGGTCAGATCTTATTTACTGCAGTTCTATCTTCACCGACGGTACAGAGATTTCACTTGGCATCTTCAGTGTATTTGCAGTTGATTCATACAGAGTTTTTTCAGGACACTTTTGAGTACATTGTTTGCACCATGTCGACTAGCAACCTCAATCTGGAGGCATCTGCTAAGTTAGACAACTCCAATTACGGTACATGGAAATACCGAATGGAGACCATTCTTGTGCTTCAGGACAAATGGGAGTATGTCGATGGATCCATACCTAGACCATTGGCCGATCCAGCCACCAGTAGCTCTACTCCATCTGTTGTCACAGCACCAGCAACGGGATCTACATCGGGATCTACATCTACACAAACAGTTTCCGCACCAGTAGCAGATCCTGCCATTGCCCGAGCTCAAGCAGAATGGGATAAGAAAGACAAGTATGCCTATCACCTGATTAAGCAGAATGTGTAAGATGTCATGCTAGGACAGCTCAACACAGTCAAGACATCAAAAGAAGCATGGGATATGTTCGCAGCTCTCTACGAGTCCAAGAACACATCCAGGATTCTCACCCTGAGAAACCAGATCAACCAGAGTTTTCGCAATAGCAGTGAAACCGGTCATGCTTATGTACTCCGCATCAAAGACTACAACAATCAACTTGCAGTAGCAGGAGAGACTATGAATCCCGCAGAAATGGTTCAAGTAATCCTGAATGGACTAGGAGAAGGATATGAGAATCTAGTCCAGAGTATTGCCATCCAACGGCAAATTCCAACACTGGAAGAACTTCAGTCAGTTCTACTTGGTGAAGAACTCAGGACTCAGGCCATTCAAGCACGTAAAGGTCATTCTAATGATCAGGCATTCACAGCTTCAGACAGAAGCAGAGGCAAAGGCAGAAACAGAGGTAGATCATATCAAAAAAGTGGTCATCATCATCAACAAAATCAAAGTCAGAATCAGCATCAGCATCAGCAGCATCCTCAGCAACTTCAAAATCAGCAAAGAGGAAATCATTCCAACCGAGGAAGATTCCAAGGACGAGGGAATGCATCCACCAATGTGTCAAACATTCAATGCAACTATTGTCACAAGTTTGGACACTATGAAAGAGATTGCCGCAAGAAGCAGTATGACCAAGGCGGTCAATCCAACGAGGGAATTCCCGAGGAAGAGGAAATCATCGTGGTGGACATTCTAGTCACAGTCATTTTGCAAATGAACATGGAAATATGTTTCTTGCAAGTGAGGAGTTGCATCAGACTGATACGATGCACCTAGACATGCACCTAGACACTGATTTCAATCCCAAAGAGGATTTCAGCTATCAAGTCGACCAAGTGGAACAGGATCCTTGGTACATCGACAGCGGTGCATCATCTCATATGACAAATCATCAGGAATGGTTCACAGAAATGAAGCCATTAGAAGGTCAAAAGAATGTCATCTACACAGCAGACAATACACCAAATCCGGTTCAAGGGACAGGTGTTATCCCTATGAACAATTTCACTGGTACAAAAGGATTAGTCAAAGATGTGCTCTATGTTCCGAAGCTCAGCAAGAACCTTTTGTCAGTAGGTCAAATGACGGAACACAACTACAAAGTCATCTTCGACGGTGATGGATGCACTATCAGAGACAAATCCAAAAGAGGTCAGCTAGTAGCAAAAGGTGTCAAGGAAGGACGCTTATACAGGATGCTAGCTACAATACCAGATAAGCATGCCATGTCCGCTCAAATGCAACAGATGCCACTATCTGCAAAATGGCACAAGAGATATGGTCATGTCAACTTCAAGTACTTGTTAGATCTAAGGAATCAAAATATGGCAATTGGGATTCCGAAGCTACAGTTTCTTGGAAAGGTTTGTGAAGCATGCTGCTTCGGCAAACAAAAGCGAACCGAATTTGTCAGAAGTACCTCTCCTGCACGAGGTATTCTTGATTTGATTCATACAGATGTATGGGGTTATGCCCAGACCCGCAGCATCAATGGTTCACTTTATTACTTGACCTTCATCGACGACTACAGCAGATATTGTTGGGTCTACTTTCTGAAAGAGAAATCTGAAGTGTTTGCCAGATTTCAAGAATTCAAAGCCATGGTAGAAAACCAAACAGGCAGAAAGATCAAGGTCATGAGATCAGACAGAGGAGGTGAATACATGTCTTCAGCCTTCATGAACTTTTGCAAAACTCACGGCATTCGAAGACAATTCACATGTGCAGATACTCCTCAGCAAAATGCAAGAGCTGAAAGGAAGAATGGGACTTTAGCAGACAGTGCTAGAGCAATACTTAGTGAAAAGCATCTTCTGAATCAGTATTGGGCAGAAGCAATAGCTACAGCTAACTACTTGATTAATCGGCTTCCTACCGAACCGATACAAGGTATGACTCCTTATGAAGCATTCACTGGACATAAGCCACGCATTGGGCATCTCCGCATATTTGGTTGCATAGCATATGCCCACATACATGATGATCATCGCAGGAAATTGGATGCGAAGTCACGCAAATGCATCATGGTTGGCTACAGTGAAGAAAGTAAAGCATACAAATTGTATGATCCCATCAACCGCAAAGTCATTATCTCTAGAGATGTAATCTTCGATGAGGAATCAGAATGGAAAACCTCACCTACACAGGAGATAGAAGCATCAACTTCACAGTCATCTACAGAACAGGTTGATGAAGAAGAGCAAGAATTGCCAGCAACACCCCAAGCAGTGCCACAGCAGCTCAGATAGTCTACTAGGGAAAGCAGACCACCAGCCAGATTGACATATGCTCAGAAAGGCAAAGCAATTCAGGTGGAAACCACCAACTATGCTCTTATGACTACCATCATGGCTACAGAAGAGCCAGTGTACTTCAAAGACGTAGTAGATAAGCCAGAATGGCAAACTGCAATGAATGAAGAAATGGATGCTTTGTATAAAAATAACACTTGGGAATTATGCGACCTTCCACCAGGAAAGAAGGCCATAGCCAACAAATGGGTATACAAAGTGAAGTACAATCCAGATGGCAGTATTCAGAGATACAAAGCCAGATTAGTTGCAAAAGGATTTGCACAACAATATGGCCAAGATTATGATGAGACTTATGCTCCAGTAGCAAAGATGGATTCCATACGGTTCTTGATATCACTAGTGACACTCAGTAAATGGAATGTGTATCAGCTCGATGTCAAGAATGCATTTCTCAATGGTTATCTAGACGAGGATGTCTACATGCAACAACCAGCCGGTTATGTTGAACCAGGAAAAGAGAACCAGGTTTGCCATCTCAAGAAAAGTCTCTATGGCTTAAAGCGAGCACCCAGAAGTTGGCACAGCAGAATTGACAAATATTTTGCTGATCTGGGATACATGAAGTCCAATGCAGATCATACTCTCTACTACAAAGTTCAAGGGGAAGATATTACTATTGCACTTTTGTAGGTAGATGATCTGATTGTGACAGGAAGCAAGGATAGCTTCATCAGAAAACTAAAACAAGACTTATCTGCAGAGTTCGACATGAAAGATCTTGGACTTATGCACTATTGTCTTGGAATTGAGTTCTGGAGAGATTCCGATAGCACATTCATGAGTCAGCTCAAATATGTTGACAGTCTCCTGAAGAAGTTTCATATGGCAGATTGCAAGATTGCAGCCACTCCCATGGAACAGAGTTTGAAACTTACTAAAGATTCAGAAAAGCCTACAGTCAATGACAGATACTACAGGCAACTCATTGGATCTCTTATATATCTGACAATCACACGGCCAGATATTTGTTATGCAGTAAGCTCACTAGCACAGTTTATGGCAAATCCAAAACAGTCTCACTGGAATGCAGCCAAAAGAGTCTTGAGATACATCAGAGGTACAAGTCAATTTGGGATAGAATACAGAGGAAGTCATCCACGGTTGCATGGATACTATGATAGTGACTATGCTGGAGATCATGAGACCAGGAGATCGACACAGGGATATGCATTTTTCCTTGGTCAAGGTGCTATATCATGGTTGTCAAACAAACAGCCAACTGTTTCTTTGTCTTCGACTGAAGCAGAATATAGAGCACTCACTACAGGTGCATGTGAAGCTATATGGCTCAGAAGACTATTGTCAGAAACCGATTACTTTGATGAGTCAAAGCCAACAACAATATACTGTGATAATCAATCGGCTCAAGCATTGGCCAAAAATCCAGTATATCACTCCAGAACAAAGCACATTGATGTCAGAGAGCACTTCATCAGAGAAAGAGTGTTACTTGGTGACATCACACTGTAGCATTGTGATAGCAAAGAAAATGTTGCAGACATCTTTACCAAACCACTCGGTAAAGAGCTATTCGAGAAACACCGACTAGCTCTTGGTTTGATGCAGAGGAAGGACATTCCCATTAAAGGGGTGTGATGGAATGTAATGCTCAGTCCTTCTTCTATTCCCCAGAATCATCATCTTGAGGGAAGGCCTACTTCATGATGTTGATCTTGAGGGAAGGTGTTGAGAGTTCACGCTCAACATCATGTGATCATGTGTGCATAGCACCATCACGTGATCATATGTGCATAGCACTAACCTTATAGAGTGCTATAAAGGAAAGGGTTAGATCCCCTAACCCTAACCCTAAAAGGGTTTGTATATATTCTATTTTTTCAACTAATTCTAGTGTACAGTTAGTCATTTGTGGTGTGCTCTCTAGCTGTGCCCTCTCTCCTCATCTCCACTCTTCTCCTCTCCCCTCTTCATATTTTGTCAGGCTGAACTATCTCTATGAAATCATCACAAAAGCATTGATAATACTTGCTTTTTCCTAGAATTTTGTGAACACCAATGACACTCTCACAACTTGGCAATGCCATGATTGCTTGAACCTTGTCAGGATCCATTTGAAAGCCTTCTTCAGACACAATATGCCTTAACAAGGCTACTTTTGTTTGAGCCAAATGACACTTGCTAGGATTTAAACACACTTTTGCTTCATCAATCCTAGCTAAGGCCATCCTTAACTTCTCCATGTGATCTATGTGTTGAGAATAAATGTAAAAATCATCCAAAAACACCCTTATGAACTTTCCCAAGTAAGGCTCAAGCACTTGACTCATGAACCTTTGAAATGTAGCTGGTGCATTGGTCAACCCAAAAGGCATCACTTCATAAGCAAAAACTCCCCAAGGTGTGACAAATGATGTTTTCTTTTGATCTTCCTCCGGAATACGAATTTGAAAGTACCCAGAATACCCATCACATATAGAATACATCTCATGCCCTACTACTTGGTCTAGTGTTTCATCTTGGAATGGCAAAGGAAAATGATATTTTCAAAGTTTAAATATTTTACCAGGAGAGTGCTACTAATGAATTCTTCATCGACGCGGCCTCCTGACTCGTCCCTTAACCCCCCCACCCACTATTTCTTTAGGCTTTAATCTAACTCTTTCCATTTTTCTCCCCCCTCCTTTCCTACTCCCTTCGAAATTTCACCTCTTCATTATTGTCTTTCTCACACCCCCCCTCCCCCCCCGGCCATTTATCATCTTTCGCTTCTTGGCTTTTTTCTTTCCCCATCTCGGTTTTTTCCTCCCCCTTCTCTCTATTATATAATTCTCCCTTTACCTTTTTTCCTCCCCCTTATTTATTTATTAAATTACCCTTGATAATGCTCCCTTTTTTGATTCCCCCTGTATCTTCCCTTTAAAAATTCCCTTTAGAATTTCCCTCAAGTAATTTTTCCCACCTTCTATACTCACAACACTTTGATCAAATTTTCAGTACATTTCCCCTTCCCCTTTGTCTTTACCTCAAGTTAATTTACCCTAGCATATTCATCTCAGTTCACTCAACCTAGTTCACAAGTTATAAACCCACATTTTACACATTTAACACCATAACGAGCTATCTAAGTTTGTGTTTAAGCTACTTTTTTATTGTGACCCCAATAACAAGGGAGGGGTGTTTATGACACCTATCTTCCGCTGGTGCTTACCATGTTTTCTTGTTGGATGGTGGTAGGTAGGCTAACTCCCCTCTTCAATAAAAATGATGCTTGCCAGGACTTATCCAAGCTCAACTTCCATATAGTTTCCACAAAGTCATTTCTACAAACGTGCCCACTACTAGTTTCCTTTATAAACAGGGATTCACTGACTTGTACAAAGTTTTGCATTAATGCAATTAGTCCTACTTCATTGTCTAGCTTTGCTCTTTTGTCTTTCCACTATGCAAAGGGGTGTTGTAAGATCTTCCACACATAGGTTGTTTCCCCTACAAATCTAGACGGTTGCACATAGCACACTTAAGTCATTAAGGAGGTTTTGGCTTCTTGACTCCCTTCTTTAACGTGTTCTTTATTTTGTTTTATTTTTTCTAATAAACATCTTTTCAATTTCTCTCTTGTCCTTGTAGAATTATTCATCTGATGTCGCACTCCGAATCCAAAACTCTCTACAACCCTCCCCTAATTTCAACTCCCACCTCCCAAACAATACATTTAAGTCATTATGGCTTTTTGGCCTTTTGACTCATTTCTTGTCTCTTTTGAGGAACACTGTTTTATTACACTTACCTTGTTATTATATTTTTTCCCTTTTTATATAAAACTCTTCTAATCTAGATTATTGTCAAAACTGTCCACCTCCTTTTCTTGCCTAAATATTACTATAACCACAATGTACCCATATATTTGCTAAACCACATTTCTTCAATTCTATTCACCTACCTCACTGAAGTACTTCTCTTCCATTTCCATTACTTTAAATTACACTTCTCAATACTTCTTGTTCTCTTCAGGTAGATAGTAGGTCATCACACTAGGTGATGACCTACTGTCTCACCTAGTGTGTTGTATCCTACTGGGACAAAGGTGGGTACACACACACACACACTTCCTATTCATTTCCCCCTTTACATTTACATTAACTTTTTTTCTTTCCCCCTTCCCCCCCTATTTTTCTTTAATGTTTCCCATTAATATTTTCCCTTAATTTCTTTATTTCACTATCCTTATCTCACCTCTCTTCCTTATTTAATTCTCCCTTGTTTTTTCTCACTCTTTGATTTAATTTCCACCTAGTTAAAAAAATCCTAGCTATTCCTAACCCCCTTTAGTTTAAAGTCCCTAAACTCAACTAAATTATCCATTAACTACCCCTCAAATTATTATTTTTCTCATTTTTTCCTTAATTTTTTCCTAAATTTCCTAATTTTTAAATTTATCTGAAATTCTCTTACTTTCCTTAAATTCTCTCTTATTTTCCTTTAAAAGAATTTATTCCTTCTTTTTTTTGGTTTTAAAAGCCAAAATTTCCTTTTCTTTCATTTGTTCACTTTTTAAATTAACTCTTTTG